>NC_052502.1:14187141-14384397 GCF_016617805.1 Bactrocera tryoni | reverse complement strand
TATACAAACATATACATACATATACATACATATGTGTGTATATATGTATAAAACATCCCACAGCTATGAGAGATTAACGATAGCCACCCCCTGCCAGCGGCCATTGTTTGGCAATTGCTTGCCTGGCTTCTTTGTGCCACACCCTGCGTGGCGTGAAAACTCAAGAGTCAATTTGTTGTTTTCTCTCATTTATTTGCTCATTTCTCCGGTGTTTTTGTTGTCCATGGTTGATGCTGTTACTAAGTAAGCTGCTTGTTTGTTGTTCCTATAGCGGGTGTTCATGTGCGCCGATGGTGCTTTCGCACTCATTTTCCGTTATGTAAATATATTAGTCTATGACAAGTCCCCGTTGGCATCTTTTGTGTGGATTTTGGTGTGTCAAAAGCCCGAAATATTGTTTTCACGAAGCTGATGAGGGCGCGTCTGCTTGTTTAGGGTGGCTGGTGCTGGTTTGGTACGGTGCGGTGGGGGGCGCTTCTCGTGATTGCCGGATGAAACGCACCTTCTTTTAGCACATATTTCATTCAATTTGCTTTTCATCCCACTTTAGCTCTTCTAATGGGATTGTGATGATGACTTTTGTTATATTCTGGCGCACTCTATTAAATCTCCTGTTGTTGTTGCTGTTGTCGGTTTTGTTCTCATTTGCGGATAAATTGCGTGAAATTAAGTAATTCAAGAGGCGTGGAGTCAGAAAAGGTCATTCAATTAGAAAAAATTTTAATGCGTGGAAATTGTTTCGGTGATGACACTGATTATCTCGAAGGGGTGAGCTCGACATATGTACGTATGTAAATATGGAGGTGTGGTTGGTGTCACTGCTTTTGATAATGAGAAGTGAATGAATCTCTCAAGCGCGTTATTAAATGTTTATTTATTTGGGATATGTGTAAATTCTTGCTTCTTCTTTTGAGCTTGCTTATTGAGTTCAAGAGTGTATGAATAAAAGTCCTCAGATATTTCGCTAAATTCTTTTGCTGTTCCTTTGGAAAGTTTTATGAAATGCTGATAGATTCTTCTTCAAGATGAACTAAGGAGGTCACCTTGTTCGAATAGCTCCTAACCTTAGTTCAGTTTATCTTGAAGATCTTCCTCAAAATCCGACCAACAATGCAGTTCTGGTACTATTTATCTGTGTACCTCCCCTAAGATCTTTCCAAGTCAATAATCTATCCGCTTATAATCATGTACTTTTGTGATTACCACTGTCCAGGTCATCTCATCTTCCACTCCGCCTTTTATGCCATTCGCGAACTTTCTTTTTTCCCGTTTTTACGAAATTAACATATTTTACTAACAACAACGTCAGCCTCGTAATCCAACGCAGAATAACTCTTGCCAACGGGTGCTACTTCGAATTGAGTAGACAATTAAAAAGTAAAATCCTCTCTCGACGAACAAAGACCAAATTCTACAAGCCCCTCATCATCCCCGTCCTGCAATATAGTGCAGAGGCATGGACGATGACAACATCTGATGAATGAGTCGACGTTACGAGTTTTCGAGAGAAAGATTCTGCGGAAGAGTTCTGATCTTATGCGCATTGGCAACGAGGTATAAGTCGACATTACCACAGTTCAGCGAATTAAGAGACAGCAGCGACGTTGCCTAGGTCATGTCGTCCGAATGGATGAAAACACTTCAGCTCTGAGGGTATTTGAAGCAGTACCTATCGGGGGAAGCAGAGGAAGAGGAAGACCTCCACTCCGTTGGAAAGGTGCAATAGGACCTGGCTACACTTGAAATCTCCATTTGGCGCCAAACAGCGAACAGGAAGAACGATTGGTGCGCTGTTGAAAACTGGGCTATAAACAGGTAAGCGGTATTTGCACCAATAAAGAAGAAGAATATTTTTGGCGTTGTACAAATTCTAAACATTCTTACCTCTAGAAAACTTCTAGCTTGCCGAGTTTTTGCATTTTATTGTTGAGTATAGTTTTCTATAAATTTAAGTCCGAAATTTGTTCGCCATTTCCTAGAGACATTCCTGTCGATATCATAGTCTTCGCCTTCTTCGGAGCAGTTTCGCCAAATGAAATGCAATATGTCGTCTGTACCTTGATCTTTGGTATGTACTAGTGAATCCATGTCATCCGTCATTGGTTGGTGAAGCTAAGAACTTATGAGACCACCTCCATGTGTTCTAAAAAATGTGTTATACATAAAGTCAGAAAGAGTATCAGATTAATACGAGCTGAAGTTTGCGCCGTATAAAACGTCAACATCTTTTGCGAAGTTTGATAGAGACTTGATATCTAATTCTGATACTCTATTCTTTCCTTGATTCCTTGAACTGCCAAGCTCCTAGATATCTAAGCCGTGTTCTGGGCCGGCCAGAAGGAGGAGAGTCTTTCCAGTGTCTCCTGATGCCTACTTTCCTGCATTTACTACATGTGTCATTGTTAATATTATCCAAAACGACTCGCATGTGATGTCAGTAAATTATAAACTGTGACTAGGCCGTCAACCGTACTGCAGACTCTTCGAGACCGTGTGGGTAAAAAAATGCGAATTTTTTTGGCGAAACTGCACGTCTTTACGGAATTCCAACTCGCTTTGATCCGTCCCCAACCCTTTGGGAAATTTCATTGTCTATCGTTATTAGCAACTTACGATTTACTATACTGGTTCGGTAGCCAAGCGGATGGCACTTTTGGCAACCTCATCGGCTTTTTCCGGAAAGCGTTTGGGGCTCAAAATTATATTGGTAAATAAAAAATTGCACTCCGCAGTTGTGCCGCATTGAGCGTTGGCTGCTGATAGATTACTTGTACTTGTATTTGATTAAGAAGACTCCATGCTATTACCGTTTCTCACGTTCCCTTTTGTATTGCGGCTATGTGCAAGAGAAGGATCACTACTTGGTCCTTCTATAAGACGCTACGTCTCTGTTCGCTTTGTTCCAGCTCTGATCAAGTTAAATTTAGCACAAAAGAGAGAGTTAAAGAGAGACAGCTAAAGTGTGAGTGAGCGATATCGTGGTACGCTTTGCGCTTATCAATCTTAACTAGATTATACCAGTTCATGCGATTTATACCGGTTTCTTGTTCGATTTAGCAGTCTTTAAAATTTGCCGAATAGGAAGGTATCGCTTACGCGGTTATATAAGTTAACAACAGCGCGCTATTCGTTTCTTCTTTCGCCATTAGGGACCAATTTGAGATACCGAGTGCAGCTAGGTCCTGCTCCAACTGATTTCTCCTACGAAGTAGAGGTCCAGTTTATTAAAAGACCATCAAATGTCTGCAAAACTTTTCTCTTGAACACTTCTAAGGCCGACTCATCAGATGATGTCGTTGTCCATGCCTCCGCACCATAAAGCAGGACGGAAATGATGAGCGACTTGTAGAGTTTGGTCTTTGTTCATCGGGAGAGGATTTTACTTTCAATTGTCTACTCAGTCCAAAGCTTTCGATTTCATGTTTTGTGATTTATACCAGTTTTATTTATTCTGTTTATGATTTGGTGTAAAGAATAAAATTTGTAATCGTGAACATTATATTATAATAGGTTTTTAATTTCGAAATACATAATATTAGCAATGATGCATCAGTGCGTTAATGCATTGCTCTCCACTTAATTGCTGTTGTAGCATTTAAGAAACTGAAAGTGTTGCCAACACTTTGAATGCTTGTTTATACAAACATATATACATGTGTATGTATATATATTCGAAGAATGAAAACATTTAAAAAGCAAAATACGTTCGTCCGTAAGCTTCGCAGTCGTGTGGTTGCTCTTCGCGTTTTCTGAAAGCGTCGTCGGAGGGAAGAGGAATAAATGTAGCTTACGCCTAGTTGCTTCTCGATGCTTGCGCTTTGTTTTTGCTTACTGCACTTGCATCATTTTTTCCATGTAATTATACAAGAAATATGATTTTATTGCATTATAATTAATTACCGTGGCGCGCCGGTATTCAAGCACACATGCACTTGGGGCTGTGGAGTGGAGGAGTTTTTGTTACCTTTGCTAGGTATGAATCTTTTTTCGTATGTAGGTGTATGAATTATATATTTGATAGTATTTGAGCAAATTTAGAATAGTGACGAATCGAACAAATAACAGGCATAAATCATATAAATTGGTATAGAGGTGGTCTATTTCGAGGTTCTCTACTATTTTAAATGTTCTTTTTTAAATGCTTATTAATATTTCGCAAGAATATTCTTTGGTATTTATTTTTTGAAGATTATCTCTTAAAAATGTTAGCCGCGACTACGTTTCAGATACTTCATCCCTTGAGTCCAATTTTCGATGACTAATTCGTGCTATTCAAACACGGCGGCGAAGAACTGATAGGGAGCATGCATCAGCTTCTTTGTAAAATATGGTCGGACGAAAGCATGCCCAACGATTGGAATTTAAGTGTGCTATGCCCAATCCATAAAAAAGGAGACCCCACAATCTGCGCCAACTACCATGGGATTAGCCTCCTCAACATTGCATATAAGGTTCTATCGAGCGTATTGTGTGAAGGATTAAAGGCTACCGTCAACAAACTGATTGGACCTTATTTGTGTGCCTTCAGACCTATAAAATCAACAACCGACCAGATATTCACCATGCGCCAAATCTTGGAACAGACCCGTGAAAGGAGAATCGACACACACCACCTCTTCGTCGATTTCAAAGCTGCTTTCGACAGCACGAAAAGGCGCTGCCTTTATGCCGCGATGTCTGAATTTGGTATCCCCGCAAAACTAATACGGCTGTGTAAGCTGACGTTGAGCAACACCAAAACCTCCGTCAGAATCGGGAAGGACCTCTCCGAGCCGTTCGATACCAAACGAGGTTTCAGACAAGGCGATTCTCTATCGTGCGACTTTTTCAACGTGCTTCTGGAGAAAATAGTTCGAGCCGCAGAACTAAATAGAGAAGGTACCATCTTCTATAAGAGTGTACAGCTGCTGGCGTACGCCTCAGCAACCGCGCCTTTAGTTCTACTTTCTCCAGGCTGGATAAGGAAGCGAAACAAATGGGTCTGGCAGTGAACGAGGGCAAGACGAAATATCTCCTGTCATCAAACAAACAGTCGTCGCACTCGCGACTTGGCACTCACGTCACTGTTGACAGTCATAACTTTGAAGTTGTAGATAATTTCGTCTATCTTGGAACCAGCGTAAACACCACCAACAATGTCAGCCTAGAAATCCAACGCAGGATAAATCTTGCCAACAGGTGCTACTTCGGACTGAGTAGGCAATTGAGAAGCAAAGTCCTCTCTCGACAAACAAAAACCAAACTCTATAAGTCACTCATAATTCCCGTCCTGCTATGTGGTGCAGAGTCTTGGACGATGTCAACAACGGATGAGTCGACGTTGCGAGTTTTCGAGGGAAAAGTTCTGCGAAAGATTTATGGTCCTTTGCGCATTGGCCACGACGAATATCGGATTCGATGGAACGATGAGCTGTACGAGATATACGACGACATTGACATAGTTCAGCGAATTAAAAGACAGCGACTGGCTAGGTCATGTTGTACGGATGGACGGAAACACTCCAGCTCTGAAAGTATTAAACGCAGTACCCGCCGGGGGAAGCAGAGGAAGAGGAAGACCTTCACTCCGTTGGAAGGACCAAATGGAGAAGGACCTGGCTTCGCTTGGAATATCCAGTTGGCGCCACGTAGCGAAAAGAAGAAACGACTGGCGTGCTGTTGTTAACTCGGCTATAATCGCGTAAGCGGTGCCTACGCCAATTAAGAAATTGCTGGCCAATTGACGGCCCAAAACGTGAAACTATCTGCTCACCGATGTGTTCTCTCAATAAATCTATTGATTGATGCGATATATGGGAAGTGGCGCCGTCTTGTTGAAACCAAATGTCGTCGAGATCACGAGCTTTAATTTCAAACATAAAGTAGTCGAGTTTCATGGCGCGATAATGGTCGCCATTGACGGTTACATTCTCAACGGCATCGTTTTTTAAGAAATATGGATCGCTGATTCCATTGACCACAAACCACACCAAACCACTGTTTTTGGTGATAAAATGGCTCTTCAATCTCTTCAGGTTGTTCTTCGTCCCAAATGCGGCAATTTTGATTGTTTACATACCCATTGAGCCAGCAATGGGCCTCATCGCTAAACAAAATTTAGCTCGAAAACTTCGGATCTGCTTGGAGCCCATAGAACGAAGCGGTATTCTTTGGGAAGGTCGAGAGGATTCAGTTCTTACACAAGCTGCATTTTATGCGCTTTCAATTTAAGATCTCGACGTACAATTCGTCAAGTCATTCCATACGTTAGTCCGAGTTGCTGCGAACGACACCGAATCGACTCTCCACGGTCTTCGTGTACACTCTCAGCTGCGACTGCTTTATATTTTCTTCATTGCTTGCTGGACGTGTTCTATTCGGTCCAATATCATCCAATAATGAATGCGGGGTCTCAGTAGGCCGAAGAAAATTTCGAAAGAATAAATAAAAAATTTTAAAATTATGAACAAAGTCTTACTATTTTTTTCGCATAGTATATAGCGAACGACTGAAAGGAAGAAACAGTTCACTTCGGCTGCACCAAAACTAATATACCCTTCACAGGTTCTTTTAGTAAATATGTGTTCAGTTTGTATTGAAGCTATACGCTATAGTAATCCGATCTTACCAATTTTTTCAGAGATTATATTATTACCTTATGCAGTAATTCATGTCAAATTTCGTGAAGATACCACGTCAAATGCAAAAGTTTTCCATACAAGAACTTTTTTCCGATCGTTCAGTTTGTATGGCAGCTATATGCTATATTTAACCGATCTAAACAATTTCTTCGGAGATTACAGTGTTGCCCTAAAAAATAACCTGTGCCAACTTTTGTGAAGATATATTGTCAAATGTGAAAGCTTTCCATACAAGAATTTGATTCCGATCGTTTGGTTTGTATGGCAGCTATATGCTATAGTGAGCCGATCTGAACAATTTCTTCCTATATTACATTCTTTCTATGAGCAATAACTCATACCAAATTTCGTGAAGATATTTCGTAAAATGAGGAAGTTTCCCATGTGAGCATTTAATTCCGATCATTCAGTTTATATGGCAGCTATATGCTATAGTTAACCGATCTAAACAATTTCCTCGGAGAATACATTGTTACCTTAGAAAATAATCTATACCAAATTTCGTGAAGATATCTTGTCAAATGCAAAATTTTTCCATACAAGAACTTGATTCCGATCGTTTGGTTTGTATGGCAGCTATTAGTTATAGTCTTTCGATGTCGGCAGGTCCGACAAATGAGCAGCTTCTTGAAGAGAAAATGACATTTACAAAATTTCAAAACGATATCTTAAAAACTGAGGGTATAGTTCGTATACATACAGACGGACGGACGGACAAACGGACAGACGGACATGGCTAAATCGACTCAGCTCAACATACTGATCATTTATATACATACATATATACTTTATAGGGTCCTCCACGCTTCCTTTTGAGTGTTACAAACTTCGTGACAAACTTAATATACCCTGTTCAGGGTATAATAAATGAGTCTCTAACTTGAGTATAGAAAGACAAAACAAGATGTGAACATAAACAGACTTTAGCGAAAAAAAATTGTGATATCCATCAATGATTCTTTTTAGGTGGACCAACGTTATATCGACAGCAGTCTATTAGGTCATTAAAAAGTGTTAAGAATCAAACTTATTTAATATATTAACTATTAAACCCTGTGAGTTAGGAAAATTACTTAACTTTCTGTTTCACTTACAAATGATATCCAAATTATTTCTTGTATCAAAGTAAAATAAATTTCACTCCACATATTATGATAATTTTCACATTTAAATTAAAAACAAATATATTATGAACCCATTCGAGAATAAAAATGTATCAATAAGAAATCATTCAGAAATAGTAACTAAACTGTCAATAACTATTTTCCTATCTTTTCGGTAGACATATTGTATACTTATTACTATACATACATACATATGTATGTACATATGTATGTATATGAGAAAATATGCAGTAATACCATGCCAAACTGGAAAAGTTATAAAATACCGCTATTAATAGCCATAATTTACGGCGGAGATACGTCAATGCGGTTGCAGTTTCCTTGTTGTGTGCAGAAACTTATAAAATTAATAAAGCCAACAACAGCAATAAAGCGCTTGGCCAACCGCCAGATACATATGTATGTATGTATGTTTATATGCGCCAATTTGTTGGTGTTGCTCTAAAGAGTTGGCTAAGATTTAATTAATTTTTATTGTTAGACAAAGCTATTGGCACAGCAAGCACGCCAACTCTGTGCAGACATGCATGCAGATACAGGTAGGTATGTACATATGTATGTATGTATGTATATATAACAGACAGTTTATAATCACATACATATGTACATACGTATGTACATATTGGCCAGTTAGCAATAAAGTGACGCGGCGGTGGCGGCCTCGGCATGTCGGAAAGCTAGCCAAAGCGCCACAAAAATGTATGTACATATATGTATGTGTGTTTTTTTGTATATTTATGTATATGTAAATGTGTGTGTTTGTATATAGTGAAGCATGTCAGTTGCAACGCCATCGCCATCGCCATCAGCAAGTTGAGAGCCAACCGCGTCTTCAGCAGCCGCGCTATATTTTTGCAATCACTGGTGTATGTACATATGTATGTATTGATATATACATACATATACATATGTATGTGCGCGCCTGCACATCATCATCATTGCCATTCTGGTCCGTTCACCAATGATGGACGTTTTGGATTCGAATTTCCACATTTCGTGCTCATCGACGGCGCTCGGCGTTCGGCGCGCGGCGCGACGCTTTCGATTGCGCACGCGCCACATTTGCTGCATTTATGAGGCTGCACAATGCAATTGACGGCTTGTATGCGCAATAAATGTACAGCCATACATATGTATTTTGATATATCTATTACTGTTTGTTTATAGCCGCGCGACGCTTGCAGTTAGCCAGTCAGCCAGTCAGCCAGTCCGACAGCAACACCGAAAGCAAGCGTTGGCGCCAGCAACATCAACATCAACTGAAATCTTGTGTGATTCGCGTGTATTTGTTGCTATTATTGTTCTTGTTGTAATTGCAATTGTTATTATTGTTGTTGTTGTTGTTGGCGCCATTACTTCCCCCGCTTTGGAAAATGTTCGGCGCGCACGATTCCGCGTTAATTCGCTTTTTAGCGTTTTTTTTCGCGCCTTACTGTTGTTTTTGTTGTTCGCCATCATTACTGTAATTACAACATTTATGCTTTTTGCTGTTTTATTTCTCGTTGCTGCAATTATTGCATGTGTGCTTAGGCTTTTTGTTGATTTTTCGTTGATGAAAACGAAAGTGTTTTAATTCTGCGCCGCTTTACTTTTGCTTATTTATTATTTTTTCGTATTTTTAATAATTTTTTCTTGCTGCTAGTGTTGTTGTTGTTGCTTGGCGCGTCTGCGCTTAGCGGATTTTTGTACCAGTTTCATGGTTGCACGTGATAATTGTTGCACCTATGAGCGCATCACTGCGGTTTCTGGTACATTTTTTGCTGTTGTTGCTATTTTTGTAGCTGGCAGCTTGCTATTTGCTAATATTTGCTGTTGTTGTTGCTTTTAGTTTTCATAATATCGTTAGTAATTTGCTGTTGCCGATATTTTTCCTTTTGCTCCAAAGGCATGCTATGCTGCATTTATACATGCATACACACATACACTTATGTATATGTATGTGTGTGTGCTCTGCGCACTTATTTAGCTCAAGTCGTCTTCTCAAAGCGGAACAAATTTCATATTTTGCCACATTTCTTCGATGCTTTCCTTGTTTGTGTTTGTTTTCAGCGCTTTTGCTTTCGCTGTTGTTGTTGTTGCTTTTTTGGTGAAACATAGTTTTGGAGCGACAGGAAGTATTTTATGACACTCAGCCATGACTTAACTCAGTCAGTGCATTTTTGTGCGACTACAGATATAAGTACATACATATGTATATGTATGTATGTAAGTACTTTTATATAGCATGTACATATCTAAATATATTCATGCATCCATACTAGTATAAATACATATGTATGTATATAAAAACACTTGCTATTTACATTTCCCACTTTCGCTTACATTTAGCCATACTTCCTTGCCTTAATTGCCGACATTTTTGAGAAAAGCAAGAAGAGGTAAATTTATCAATTAAACATAATCTCAAAAGTGAAAAGCGCCGTATATTCATTGGTTGTGGCATGCACTAATTCGCTGATTTTAATGATTTATCCGCACAATTAATTTGAGCATGACTACAATATTAATTAGTTGGTGCCCTAATTTAATCCTCAACAATTTTTTTAATAGTTTGTCAAACGCTTAATCGTCACTTAACCGATGGTTAGGTAGTTAAATTATTATATATTTAGTTAATAAGTGAACTTACTTAATTCTCAGCAATTTTCTCAACAGTTTATCAAACACTTAATCATCACTTAACGGATGGTTAAGTAGTTAAATTGATATATTTAGTTAATAAGTGCACTAATTTAATATTCAACAATTTTTTCAATAGTTTATGAAACTTAATCGTCACTTAACCGATGGTTAACTAAGTTAAGTAATATATTTAGTTAATAAGTGTACTAATTTAATTCTCAACAATTTTCTCAACAGTTTTTCAAATGGTTAATCGTCACTTAACTGATGGTTAGATGGTTAAATTGATATATTTAGTTAATAAGTGCACTAATTTAATATTCAACAATTTTCTCAATAGTTTATGAAACTTAATCGTCACTTAACTGATGGTTAACTACCTTAAGTAATATATTTAGTTAATCAGCGCACTAATTTTATTCTCAACAATTTTCTCAACAGTTTTTCAAATGGTTAATCGTCACTTAACTGATGGTTAACTGGTTAAATTGATATATTTAGTTAATAAGTGCACTAATTTAATATTCAACAATTTTCTCAATAGTTTATGAAACTAACCGATGATTAACTACGTTAAGTAATATATTTAGTTAATAAGTGTACTAATTTAATTCTCAACAATTTCCTCAATAGTTTATCAAATACTTAATCGTCACTTAACTGATGGTTAGATAGTTAAATCGATATATTTAGTTAATATGTGCACTAATTTAATTCTCAACAGTTTTCTCAATAGTTTATCAAACGCTTAATTGTCACTTAACAGATGCTTAAAAAAATAAGACATGAATACTTAACGTTTAAAAGCTTTCCATACTTGAAAAAATTGCCAGAACATTAAACAGACATTGTCTTAAACTTATCAGTTTATCAAAATTTTAACTCTTGGTTAGTGGTAAATAAAAGAGTTATAAAGTAATATATGTGACCTGGTTTACGAAAAGGGAGCTAACGTGCGAATAAAGCTGTTAAAAATAATCGTCAGTTTCTCGTTATCTCATTAATTGTTCTCATTTTTTTTGACACCTAAGCCCCTTTTCCGTAGACCAGGTCACATAGAGTAAATTGATTATCTAGATCTTTTTTTTTAGTACGGGGAAGCATCGAAAGCGGAACTTTAGACCGCTAAACCTAACTTACTTAGTGCAATTTCTAATTTAGTCATTTCCCCTTATGTTGAGAAACCGAGGACAATGGAGATGTTCAGAGTCTTCTATGAACTCCGTGCACATGGAACAATAGGGAATGACTTTAATTTGAAATTCCTATAGCACCCATGTCCGCTTAATATTTGTGGAAATCCAGGTCCCCATGTTGTCTAGTTGTCCACGTATGAATGTCAGGCATAAGTTTGTGGGTCCACCGTAATTATGCTTTTCTTTCTCCCCTCTCCTTTTTTGATTTCTGTAATTGGTGCTGATAGCCATTATAAACTCGTGAATTCGTCTCCCTGGATGTCTAGAGGCGGCATACTAGCTAGTATTTCAGCTGATTCGCTGGATATATGTAGTTAGGAACAGGAACTTGTTAGCTACGGTATATCGGAAAGAATGACGTAAAAACTGATCGTGTTGGACTCGGAGAAAGACAGAATATTTTTTCAAAACCAATTCACTAGAAATACTTCATTTACGGTACTGCGGTAACGACCTTGAGGTGAAGTTTAGTCTGATGCTTCCTACTCTGCTTTAAGATTAACCGATATTCGGAATAACGACTAAATAATTAGCAACTATCGATCGAGTCTACAGCCGCATCTGCGTGGGATCCAAAAAGATTGCGCTTCAGAAGCGTTCTTTGAAGTCAATATGGGTGACAAAGCTTGGGAGAAACTACGAGCTTAACTACTTCGAACTAACAAAAGATACAGCCGAATTATTTAAATCAAAAATTTAAGGCTAGTTTTTCACTTTCAGCTATGAAATCTTCAACTTTCTTTTCATCCGAAATCTAAGCAGTTGGAGCTTTTCATTGATGGACTTTCATTTTCATAAATTTTTTTCATTTATATTTTCATTCAAATTTTCATTGATAAATGAATGCAGCAGCAATGTTTCATTGATGGGCTCTGTTAGTGTCTCTCAAAGATTCTATATTCCGCAACAGAACTTCTTTAGAAGCTCATTGTTTTATCGTTAATTCTTTAGATACTCTTCTGAGCTCATAGAGTTAAGACGAGATCTCACCTTGATTTAGATTGACTTTCAAAATCTTCTTCTTCACCACTCCCGATATCAAGTATTGGGAATAGATAGGAGAAGCGTATATAAACAGTATCTGAACACGACTAATTACTTGAGTAAAAAATATCAACGAAAAAACTTCGCTCGACAAAGCTTTCTATAACGGCTTTATCATACTCTATATCTATAATTCCCATATGTGTATGTAAGCTCATCTCATTCTGGCAGAAAACTACTAAATTACTATTACTGTGAAAACAACAAATGCATAAACACCTCATCCATAAAACTGCAACGACCATAAACTGGCCGTCTTAATGACTCCAAGAAAAATTACGCAGCAATAAAACTAATTTCGCTGTGAACCCCTGCCTGGTCTATGCGTGTAACCCGAAGGATCAAATTGTAATACGCTTGTTGCTGCCAAGCAAGCTGACCGCTACGCCGAGCAACAAACGAGTACGTAGAGATCTTCACGAATGAAATATGAGTTCATACCAATAATGTTGTAGTTCAAGATGAGGACACGGCGAGTCAGCTTTGCAGGCAGGGTTGGCAGTGCTTAGCGGTCAAGCCAAGCGATTCAAAGGAACTTGGACGAAAGGTAGTATGAACGATCCTGCTTTCACGGGCGAACCACGAATTGTCCTTTGCTGCCAGCGATGACCGCTTCGGCAATCAAGCGCAACCAACAATTTCACAGCGGATCAAACGGTGCATTCGTTACGCTGACCAGCCCAACTAATATTCAAATGAGGCCAAAGTCAGCCGGTAAACGAGTGTACACAGCGAACGCATAAATTACCTCATGCGATCCGCAAACTTTCCCCTCCTGCAAACTGACCGGTCAACTAACTAACTGACCATTGGCCGACAAAGGTCCACAGCGAAGCTCATTATAATGAGAGCAGCTATTTAGATGGTTAAGATAGATGTTTGTAGATTACATGTAACCGTGTGTGTGCAGTTGAAGAGGGTGCAAAGATGATAAGCGATGGCAAAAGATCGCCAGAGATCGTGGATGGACGAACAGACATAAAAATAATTGTTGTTGCTCTACGATCTCAACCCTTCTAACCCTTGAGCGCTTTACTTGCTACACTTACCGCGCATATCCTGCGAGCTGAGGGCCACATAACCATTCTTCTGATGTTTCTTTCATTGCCTTCCGTTGTTTTCTTAATGAAAGTGGACAATGGTCAAGCAGGAGATAAAAGCGAAAACTTTAAGCAAGTAACGGGCCGCATTGCAATGGTATTATTCAAATTTTAATCCAATTGTATTGCACCGCGGAGTCCGCCTTTGCCGAACTTATCCTAACACCGCTCACCTTCCTTTCGTCCTTGTAACTGCCATCGGTTGTGGTGTTCTGCTCTGCTTTTGATGGCATTGGTTTCGTGCGCAACGGTACATGGGTCAGTTTGCATTTAATTTGCATTTCCCATCAGTGCGATTATTTATGTGTCCAGTTTGAGATGTCCGAAAACAGGATAAGTGTTTTCCTAGCAGCGTTTTTTTTTGGTTTTGTTTTGAAATTTGTATCTTCTTTGCGATGGGAACTTTTTCTCACATCTTCCTGCAAGGGGGTTGGTTGATCTAGATTTCTCTGCATGCCCGCTGCTGTGTGGAGAGGTCACCTGGTGCGCCCTGAAGTGCTACTGTTTCGTATTTTTCTTTCCCATGTTTGACGCGCTCTTTCCTGCTTGTTTGGCTTTTGACCAGTTTTGTCGGAAATTAACTTCCAAATGGGAGGGTTTTCGCCTCAATTTCAAAGTGATAAATGTGGAAAAAATGGCGTGCTGTCATTCATCAAGTCTGAAGTGCTTAGAAACTGTATTTTTGTTTGCTTGAGCTCTTGGGGGGTTCTTCTGCCATTTTTAATGCTGCCATTATCGGTGTTAAGTAAATATTTGGAAGTCAAAAGTATTATTTCTTAGACGTTGAGGGACTTTCCTATACACATTTACTACTCTCGATGCTTCAAACATTTTTGGGTGGTGAATCGAACAAACAACTGGTATAAATGTAATATTAGTAGTGTGAGGTTTTACTACTTAAGAGATATCAACAAGTTCTCTAGAATTATATTCGACTATATAGTTGTTGTTGCTTTTAGAAGTAAAGTTTTCAAGAGAGCGTAATCCAAACATAGCGAGTAGAAAGTTGGTCAAATGAAATTGGTTGTTATAAGTCAATGCTGAGTTTTTGACTGTGTTTAACCTCCAATTTGTGCGAAATTCATTAATATTGAGCGACTCGAGTTATTTATAATGTAGTATTTGGTCTTTACAATAGATGGTTTGAAACCTTTATTGTCTTAATTTCAACCTACAATTGACGACC
This sequence comes from Bactrocera tryoni, assembly GCF_016617805.1. Taxonomy (NCBI): domain Eukaryota; kingdom Metazoa; phylum Arthropoda; class Insecta; order Diptera; family Tephritidae; genus Bactrocera; species Bactrocera tryoni. The sequence goes on along the minus strand of NC_052502.1, from coordinate 14,369,505 downwards.
TTAAAAGTTTTATCTCAATTTCGGAATACTGACAGATTTTAAGAGTTGCTTTTCATTGTCAGAAACTCAGTTTTCATTGCTTGTCAAACAAATTATTGGTCCGGCGACAGAATGCAAAAGTTTCCAAACAAGAACTTGATTTTGAGCAATCAGACTGTAGCTTTGACTTTGGAAATCTGGACAGGAGCATGACAAGAAAGGTCAAAACTGTCAAAAAAGGAAGGATAGAATGATGTCTCGGATGTAAAACTCACGTACATAACAGTAGATCAGAAATACACCAAATTCCTACTTACTGTTGATAAAAAAGACTGTTAGGAACATGATTGCAATACCCACTGTCTGGTGACGGCTAACAGATCGAGAATACTACATTAAATGTCAAGAGCAAGGCCCCAAAGAAACAATAGAGCATCTCTTGTGCCCTTCTTCCTCATAAGCAAGACAACGCTTCAAGTATTTGTGGGCTCCACAGTATGAGGCACTGGAAGAGGTATCGGTGGTGAGGCCGCAAAACTTATGAAAATTCGTGTCAAGCGCTACCATCTTAAAGGATGACTACTTCTGATGAATTAAGTATTTAAAGGGACTATATCTGTCATCAGTACGCACCAAAACTGCTTTATGCATACTTGACCAGACTAGCCTAACTTAACTGAATATATCCTCTACTGAGTACAAAAGTCTATAATAGTCGCTTTCGTAAATTTTGGATTACCTGCTTCATGTACTTCCTTACTTCAGCCAATATCCCATCGAACCTGCGAAGATGATGGACTTTAATGTTATATATTTCTTAGGATTTCTCAAGTTATTATATATATAGTATGTACTTTTCTATCGTCTGTAATGCTGGTGGATTTAGAAAATGCGTCTGACTCGACGGTCCTATCATCACTCTTAAAATAGATTTTAGCCACTTGGTTTGGTCTATAGCTAGAAACATATACATATATCTAAACTAGGTTACATAATTCGAATTACTAAATAGTTAAATTATCTTGAAAGCTTCATCATTGAGGAAGACATTAAAATATAGGTGACGGAATTTGGGGTCATTTTTCTTAAAGACAATCGTTTCCTCACGTTGTTTCTGGTAAAAGCCCACGTAGTTATAACGTTAGCAGTTATGCAAACTCTCTCGTCGGGAATACTCGTGTGATCATATCGTCTTTGGCCCTCTTCATACACCGACATTTGAAGAGCCCACGATGAGCTTTGCTAATATAAGAAAATATAAGAAGCAATGTATCGATTGAAGGTTGGAAGAGTTTTCATCTTATAATCGGCTGATTGAAATTATTTTTAATAACATAAATATCAACTTGATCAGCTCCTCTTAATGACGATCAGCTGACAGCGTAGTAAAAAAACGAAGAAACGAAGAGGTCAACGGCTGCAAAGTCTGCTTCTTTCCATATTTATGTAAATACCTATAGCAAATGTGTACATAAATATAAACAATAACACAGCAGCGGCTGTAAAAAATGCCTAACGTATTTTTACGATCGCGCGCAGGACATCACAGGTAATTTAAGGATAACGAAGCAGATAGGGAGTATCGAAATTAGAGCGGCAAAAAGGTGCATCAAGGCACGTAGTACACTGCCAAGCATATCTTCACTTCGTAAGTGTAAGTGTGTTCGTTTCTTATGGTCACTTTTTGAAGGTATGCTCTCGTTTGTATTTGTGTGTGTAAGTGTTCGCATTTTGACGATCGTGAAAACAACTGCGTAACGGCCGATTTGACCGCAGTACATGCCTATCCTTTGTTGCTTTAAGAAATAGATGAGCTCTTAAAATTATACATACATACATACGTACATATGTACATACTTACATATGCACTTCTGAATTTTGTGGGTTGGTGGGCTTGATCTGCACATTCGTACTATTTGGCGGGAATATTTATGCCCAAGGCTGGACATTGGTCAGCTTGAACAGCATTTTTGTGCGCGTAATTTGCATGTGAATGCTGAAATTTAACGCTCTACTTTGTTGCAGGCTAGTTGGTAGACAAAAGATGTCTTTTAATTAAATATTAGGTCTACGAAGACAGGATTTCGCGCTTAACTCTAGTATCTACATATATTTTTTTTGTCTGAGAAAAAAAGTGACTGTATTTTTTTAATCTACATATATAAAGTGAAAACACACTAGAGGATTATATATATGTATGTATGTACATAAAAATTCTAACTTTATTTTATTACTAAATATCTCCTCAAGAACACCAAATATTCAAGTCGTTTTACAAGACATTCGTTTAATCAAAAAATTGTCAGATTCTCTAAAGCAGATACTTAATCGTTAAAGAAACAGGCGTAACTTTGATAACAGAATGCGAAATGTTTTCTATTTCTTTAAATATCAAAATGGTTATCTATTTTCCACAAATCTTATTCTGGAACGTCGAATTCTGAGCTTCCCAATTACATAAGCTTATAGTCTTATAAAATATTTTTTCTTGATCATTACAATCGAAGTTGCCGAGAAGTAGATGGGTATATATTACTACCGAAACCAAACTTGATGTTAGAGAACGGGGGTCCTCCCATAGCCTACTTTGTCAAACCTTCCATTAATTTTAAGAAATCATTCAGCATTTTGGAGGCGAAGTCATACTACTCTGAGCAAAAAATACCAAGACTTTTGCCATAACATTAAAATACTTAATTTATTCTTCTAAATCTTTTTCGTCCCTCTCAAAGTAAAGCCTAGTACAATTGTGCCAACCTTTTTTCCAATCTAAACTTCGAAACAGTCCTTAAAGCCAATTTCCGGAAAGCTTTAATACGTAGCGATTCACATTTAATGTCTTCAGTTGTTTTGAAACGGTTTTCTCGGAGCGGTCGTTTGAGTTTGCTCAATAGTTAGAAGTCACACGGAACTAAATCCGGCGAGTATGGTAACTGGGGCCCGATATTGTTTGAAAATTTGGCTAAAAGCTTACGAAAAATTAAGGCAGCATACAACGGTGCATTATCGTGGTGCAAAACACAAGAGTTGTCAGCCCATAATACCGGTCTCTTTTTACGAATATCTCCCTTCAAACGACGCGTAACACTCAAATACTTGTAGTATTCCTTTTTGCTAGTTTGGCCGGTTGGAGAGAATTCAGAGTGCACCACATTTCGATAATCGAAGAAAACTGTCAACGTAACATTGATTTTTGACCGTTATACGTGGGTTCTTCGGCCTCGGTTCAGCTTTATCACGATAGTCGACCGATAGATCGTCTGTTTCCGGGTCGTAAGCATAGATCTAGACTCATCGCCAGTACTAATACGTTTCATGACATTCTGGTAGTCAGGAGAGATTGTTTCATAGACGTTAACGCGACGCTTTTTCTCGAAACATTTTAGTTATTTTGATACCAATTATGCTTTCACTTTTCTTAGGCCCAAATGATCTTTCAAAAAGGTTTTCACTGATCCCTCCGACATTCCAACGATGTCAGTGAGATCGAGTTAGGAATTTGGCCATAGGTGAGCAGCTTATAGTAAATGATTCCCTGCTAATACCAGAAAACACATAGCACAACCTACCTAACCGTCATTGGCCGTCATTTTCATCTACTCATCGCATTTGTTGTTATCGTAAGGGAGCCAGGTACCAACTGCTTGAGAAATTAATTTCTGCCAATGTATCCTTTAAGATTTTGAGGCAGCATTCAGACCAAAATTTACTAAAAAATAAGCACACGACTTTCCCTGACTAAAAAGTAACATATATCATATACCGGCAGCTGGAAATATTTGCTTGTTAGGTAAGTTCCAGTTCTGTTGAATTGTTGGACCGACAAACTGCATATTCATATTAACTTATGGAAGATTTGTGGATACTGAAAGCTAGAATTTTCATAAGCACAATGTATAGAGAGACTTATTTAATATGATCCCAGCAGAGCTCTAGGAATTTGATTTATATATGTATGTACGTAATCTACCTTACTTTTTATCTGATCTCTAACCGAATCATTCTAAAGAAATTTAATGTAATAATACCTACATATATCATGGCAGTTCTAATCTTCATCTATTTTTCGTATTCCACAAACATTTAATTAAACTCACATAGACATATACTCCATCTTCTTTTGTTCGGGAGTGAGTGAGCACATGAAAAATGACCAATTTAAAGATCATCATTTCCTGACACCGCCTTCTTAAATGGTCTACCACTTATAGAAACATATCATGCGTAATTACAACCCTACAAAATCCACTTAAATGCGCCCATATTTGCCCTTTAAAATGAGACAACTTTAACCCCAAAATGCTGCCGAGTTCACAAAAACAATTAAACATACACAAGATTTTACGGCAGATTCGCCGAGATTTCCGAGCAACCCTCCACTTAACACGATCAGCTGCCGCTGAGTGGTGGGTCAAACAGGAAATTGACAAATTGAAATTAAACAAGCAAATGAAAATGGTTTAATTTTAAGATGAAAAGTTCAGCATTCGCTGATCCAAAGCTGATCTGAGTGACATAGAAGACAAGCTAGGCGAAGCGAGCGGCAGGAGAGCGCAATTAACGTTTGAATGCCGAGAGAGTCACCCTTAAAGAGCATAGGGGATAACATCTTCGTCAAATGGTTATACGAAAGTACACGACATGAAAAGGTTGAAGGCTGAAGGTGAAGTCCGATGGGACGCGACTGCACTGGACTTTGCTTAACTAAGAAGAAGGTTGAGCGGAAGATGAGCTATAAAGTTGGACAATACGCGTGCAACGGCATTTCAATGAAAACCTGTTTTTCTGTCCGTTAGGAAAATTGCGCGCGCACATTTCCATAAATACTTGCATATGTGTCTGTATGTATGTATGTTTAAAGCCAGGCGCCTTTGTTGGATGTCCTGCGCTTATTTGATTTATTAGCGCGCTATTTCTCATTTCAACTCCCTTCCCGGGGTTATCCGCTCAACTCATTACACGCCTGCCCCTCTTTGGTTATGCGTGTGTTCGTGTAATTGCCTCGGGATGCTGCATCTTCGATCACAAAAGATATAAAAAATGAATAACAATTAATGCGTAGGACCTTTTCTTTCTCGGAGGTAAGCGTCTGCAGCAGCCCGTTCTCTTGCATCGTGCATCGTATAATGGTCATTGATCTGTGTGATTTCGTTGATGGACACATGAGGCATTACGTCTATGTCCATCTGACAAATGACAAAAGGCTTGATGCGTTGACAGTAGTGCAAACATGAATATCCCGCTGTGTTCGCGTTATCCTTTCGGCTGGCTGCGTGTCAAAATCGCCGATTTCATCATTTGTTCACACTATGTAAGATGCGCTCAGTTGGCTGCCCTCGGCTGGCGGTGCGGTGGATTTATGCACCCGCTGTTATTGTTGAGTAATTAGAATACTTAGATGTTGTCCTGAAGAGCTTATAATAAATGTATGTAGGTATCCTTTACTATAATCGCCTCAATTACCTGAATTTTTCCGGGAAATGAAAATCTTTACCGAACAGCTTCCTTTTCTGAGTTCTTCGCATATATGCATTTTTAGATTTTGATAGCGGATCTCAGACGTTCATTATTGAGTAGACAATCAGAAGGATTACTGAGCGGAAATATTTGACCATATTGACCGAGCTATTCGGTCTCCTAGCCGAATAAACTGTTTAAGGTACACTTTATAAAAAAATCCGCTTTATCGGGACGAGTCGAGCAAGAACACGTTTCATACCCAAATTATCCACGAAAATCATTCAAACGGACTGCCTAACGATTTTCAAGTACCATATCTTTCACTTTTTTAATATTTTTATCAGTTGAAGAGATCGTACGTTTTCAACGACCGCATTTGAAACTAGAAAGGCCAATCCTGGTTCAACCTTCTGACCACCAGTTTATTTGCAGATGCCCATCGACAATCTCCAGAAATTCAAAAAAAGAGCAACTATGGGAGCTCTACGGGAACGAGGGCAAGACAAGGCACCCAGAGGCAACATACAAAGATTTCTCGCGTCTAGGGAACTATGTTCCTGTCGGGAGCTACATATTTGAATAGGCTAAGGACTTTGTATACCTCGGAGCCAGCATGAATTCCACCAATAACGTAAGCCTGGAGATTAAGCGAAGAATACCTCTTGCCAACAAATGCTACTTTGGGATCGGTAGACAATTGTGAAGCAGATCCCTCCTTCGACGAACAACAATTACGCTGTAAAAGCCTCTTATTATTCCGAGATAAGAAAGCACCTGTGGCATTCTAGAGAATTGCTCTTCGCAAAATCTTTGGACATATATACATATATCAAAGAAAATGGAACCACGAACTATATGAGCTGTACAGCGACATGGATATACATACATACATAAAAATCCAACGAATGCGCTAGTTAGACCATGTGGTTTGCAAAGAGGATAATGTTCCAGCGAAGTGCTCCTACGACTCCAGACCCATGGGTGGACACCGGAAGCTAGGGCGGCACGCATCCAATGGATGGACCAAGGGCATAGCGATTTGTCTACACTTGGGATGTACAACTGGTGTGATCTCGCAAAGGTTAGAGACAACTGACGAAGTTTTGTGTTCTCGGCCCTGACCCACTCACGATTGTAGTGCCAAAAAAGAAGAAGACATTGCCTCTACGGATTGTTTACTAAAGGTCTACCCAAAATTTCTGTCGATTGAAGTACGTCTCTTTACCATAAAAATCCGTTTGTTTCAGCAAGCTAAAAAGTGTTCAAGGTACGCGGCATAAATTCGCTTTTCAGGGGAGTCTTTGACATTATTTCTACCAGCTCGACAAACCGAGAGGTTAATAATATGAGTTGCTGATAGACTGGAGATAAATATTACACATTTACCAAATTTTTCTCGATATTGCCTCAAAGTCTGGCCGAAAGAACGTTTGGATACTATCGATATGATCTTAAAGCTGAGAAATATTGGTCATATATCTCAGGTTGTATCAATTAAGTTGTGTGAAAATTTTATCTGCTGCGATGTTAAACTGTCTACGTCTCATGAACTGAATGGAGATCATCTACCAAAGGCTAGATATTTATCGATCTAAATGAATCCATGTTATTCAATGCATTAGAGATGATGAGTTCTGTTATGTGACGTCTCACATTGTACTAAATAGAATGTCGGAGGTCGTGAAGTTTTGACTTCCTTATAGCTCTATCGGTAAAAACAAACTATTAATAAGAATGTGTGTGTGAAAACATTCTCCAAATAATATAGAGAAAAGCTGTGGTGCTAAATATTTGTTGGTTGCTCATAATTTTGGGTCCATTCCGGTTACATGGACAAGATAATCGTGAAAACGGAACAAACAACCCATTAGCGCCGTTCCTTTTTCGATAAAATTTGAACCTGAATGTTATAACATCGAAATTGTGGATCATTTCAGCTTCGACTATCCAGATAAAAATGATGAGGGAGAAGAACTACTATGTGCTGAAAATGTTAAGTGGATAAGGGTTAGGCTTGAGTAAGTCTTCAGTATTAATTTTTCTAAAGAAGATCTGTTATATTTCTTTTGAATCCGGTTGGAGCCATAAAGAGATCTAATGCTATTTTCTAAAATTTCTCGCTGAATAAGTAAAAGATGAAAAAGAAATGGGTGGCAGCAATAAGTTGTTCTTAGTGAAAATATGCAACTAATCCGGGTCCGTTATGAATGTTGGAAACCGGTCATGCTGTACTTGTTGCTACAGATTTTACAGCTGACTCCGCTGCCTTTCTTTGCTGGCTGTCATTAAATGACGTTTTACGACACTTTTGCAACATTTTTCACAGCAAAAAAGATTAAAAATATTATAACAACAAATAAAAACAACAAACGACACCTAAAAGTAAATCCCACAGCAGAGCAGCTTAGCACATCAGTGCATGGAGACAAGTCAGCATGTACCAAGCGCTTTTCGAGAAGGAAAAAAGAGCAGAAAGAAAGAAGAAAGAAATTAAAAAATGGAAATGTTGTGCAAACAAGTTGGTCAGTTGTCGTTTTAATTGCTCTATCACTTGCTTCACTAAATCGCCGCTGCTGTAGCCACCGCCGCTGCTTTTGCTGGGGCCGCCTCTGTTGCACCGGTGTGAAACTGCCGCATGGAATATGATGTTGCCAAGCTGCCGGATAAGTTGCAGATCATGTTTCGGTTTATCTAAGTTGGGAAACACTCGGTTGTTCGCTTGGTCACCTCGCGTCTCCCTTTCACCCATCTTCTGAATTTCTCGTGTGGCCATGATCATGTGTTGCTTGCGAGGTGCATGCACTCGGCTCGGCAGTACTAAAAGACGCGGTACACGGTACATGACGAGGTCGAAAGGTGCTGAGAAACTTAAATTTCGTTCATGAAATTTCGACTTTTTTCGGTAAACATTTTTTAAGTTGTCGCTGTGTTGTTGTTTTTTTACTCTTGCCTTGGCGTTAATGGGAGATTGTGAGATGCTAAATTGTCACCAGAGTGAACTCGTTTTTTTCGGTTAATTGTAGCATAAAAACACTTTTGGATACGGAGACATAGAAAAAGTGTTGTGCGATTACACATTTCGGTTTGTACTTAAAAAACAACAACTATGCAGATCACATTTCACACTTTATGATCGCTATGCATGTGAGTATGTTTCTGCGCAAGTGTAACTCTAACTGTTGACACACGCAACTCGGTTATCTTTGGAAGACGCTCGACGACTTAGATTGCAAACGACATTTTCAGTAGATTTTTGGAGAAATTGAAAGCTTAGTTTAGCTCGCACGTGGATCAGAAGAGCTTATTAGCAATTATACTAATAAAAAAAAAAACCTTCAATCTTATAGAACTATTTTGTATATATTTTGTATGAGGTCAGAAGGACGCCACTCACACTTTAAGTCCTTCGTTTATGGTGAAAGACATATCTTTGTAGGTATATTTGTGTGTTATTTCTCACTTCATCTAGAGTTAAGTCCACGAAAAATAGAGTAGAACTCAGAAACCCTGTTCAATTTGCTAAATCGTCCGACCTACCCTACCTTAGGATAAGTTAGTTTATGTCAAAGCTCACTGGAAGTCCAAAGTTCCAACGCAAAAACGCAAAAATACATCGAAAAAACGACTCGATCCAAGCATATAAAATTGGGGAAAAAGATGTATTCCCAAGCAGGCTTATTGGTTTATCTCAAAGCCAGTGTAGGCGCTCGGCTATTAGCGTGAATGCACACCTCTATGAAGGAAGGTGTGCTTCGGAACAGTTCATCTACTGCCTTGATGGCAACCACCTACGCGTGAAGGGCACTGCAGTGTTCCGGTAGTCTGAAACTGGAGTTAATAGAGAGCTGCCGACAGAAAACTCCACCACCTACTCTTCCTATTAACTTCGGGACATCCATGAAAAAGTTCACTGCACCCATTCATCAAGGCTTTTCTCCGCCCACAAATTCCTCGCAGTTGTATGAGCTGAGAAGGAACCGCCAGGAAAAGGTTCCGCGGTGCAATGATCTAGATTGTCCGGAAAGCAATCGAGTCAGTGGATATTTTCAGTATGCTCCTTCCCGGAGCTCCTCATATACCCAGCTTCACTAAGCCCATGCTCTTACCGGCTATCTCTACAGGTTCAACGTGTAGAATGTCTTTGAGTGGCATTGTTGGGGTTGTCCGTAGTGCCCTTAGGAGCCGATGCTCAAGCTGTATAGGTAGTGTGGTTTTTCCGAGCTTCCTCGAGCAGACAACGACCACCCATAAAACATTATTGGTCCTACCTAATTGACTATATCTGCTTAGCTAAACCAAATGAACAAGATAATCTAAAAGTTTTTGCTTTTAAGATTTCCAAAAACAGTAGCTATTACGTAAACGGCACGAGCCCGTAAATTTTCGCTCAAAGGGTATAGATCAACAGTATTTCATAACGCTTATCCTTAAAATAGGAACAACTCTCTTTCTTTCCTTTAAATTTATGGAAGACTGAGTTTTCCTTAGGTCGCTCGTCTTCGAAATAACCTTATGGCATGTCTCTTTGGTACAAACTGCTCCGACAAGTTTTCTCTCTGTATCTTTCTTTGTATAAAAACAGGTTTGAAATATTCGATTTTGGTTACTCCAACATTTCCATTTCGAAATTAATCTTTTAAAAAATTGGAGCAGTTGGACTCATTGTTAACCAACAATTTAGTTTATCAGGTTCTTAAGATCGTTCTATTTATTTCCTTTGCTCCTAAATGTATGCTACAATTTGTTAAATTCGTTTTTTCAATAAGTTATTGAGCCACATCGAATTGGTGGTTCCTTTGGTTTAGGAAGATGAAGCCGAAAAAATTAGTAAGGAGGGAAAATATAAGAAGAAATGTATAAGGAAGTTGAAACTTCAAAATTTTTTTTAAATTAATCCCGTAGAGGTAGAAGCCGAAGTTTTTGCTTCTCAAAAAAAAAAATTCAATTCGTTTTGTTTTTGATCTTTTCTAATAAATCATGAAGTTGAGGCCACTGTCTACGAATTTCGGTAGTAAATTTTAATAATTTCAAGACTTTTTGTTGGATCGCATATATTTCTGTGATAAAATGGCAAGCCTCACTGAAGAGAAATGTCAAAAGCGAGAAAAAATTTGGCGTCGATTGCTGTCGGTGCCCTTCTGAAAAACCCTATATACATACATATGTACATATAATGTATTTATATTAAATTTTTCTTAAAATTTTTAAGATGCTGGATCATACATACATACACATACTCTTATAAGAATTTCTTCTCCTTTATTTATCAGCTTTGAACTTCCCGAGTGTTGATTGCGGTTACCGGTTAACTAAAATTCCCCTTACACTACGAGTACACGAGATATGTATAAATACTACATATGTATATGTATTATGTACATATGTATATAGTTATGTATACCATATATACAGATTTCTATTAAGCTGTTGTTAGTTGACATTGATTATTTGTGGTAAATTCTGCCTTTCTTATCAAGGCAGCCTCCAAAGTAACGAAGAAATTTAATTAAAAACAAACACGGAAAATCACTATAAGCACTTTATATATACATATTTAGAAATATATGATAATATATATGATTGTAAGTATGTATTTGTATAAACATACATATGCCTGCTAGTTGCTGGTAAGACGAAACCGCAGCGGAATTATTTCCCAGCCTTGAAGCTGAGCGCTTGCCTTATCACGTTGCTGCCACGGATGTGATACGATTCCACAAACGTTCACCAGATACACTTGCGACCACATACATACATTCCAGTAAGAAACGTGCACGTGTGTCTCTGTATGTGTGTGGTTGTATCTCAAATATCTCAAAATTCGTATTTCCCTTAGCAGCAACGCAGAAAAAGTTGTTTTAAATGCGGATATTTGAGATTTAGAAGCAATTGCTGAGGCTGAGCTTTGAGTGGAGAGCATTTTTTGTTCACATGCACATTAAAGGAATTCACTTTTGCTTCTGCAGAATTATACATTATAATATAACTAATATAAATTTTATAAATATAAGAAATTGTTATTATAGTGTGTTTTTTTAGAATTTCGGTATCCAGTTTACTATGGTGGAGCTTTCACTTGGTTTCTATTTCACTTGTAAGTAATCCGCCTTTCCATTGGATTTTTTGAGTTCCTTATAACTTTTACTTTTAGTAAATCAAAAACCACTTTTGGATTTTGAATATAAAATAACCTAAAGCAATTTCTTATGATATCCGAGAAAGCAAATGGAATTCCAATTCACTTGATTTCAGCCAAATACAAGTTAGGTAACAGAGAGAGCTGTAGTGCAAGTCGGCTTTCAGAACGACTTTAGCTTTGAAACTGGATTATGAGTATTAATAGCGCCATAGGATTTTGATGACTGTTCTATCATTATGTTCTATGGACTCTTTATAGTGGATGACTCTAGAAAAGACCACACTTGCAAAGCAACTCGAGGTCGTTCAATGGGCGGCGGTCATCAGCATGTGTGGTGCTCTAAGTTCCACTCCGACTAGGGCACTTAACGCCATCTTACACTTAGTGTACGTAGACATCGTCGGCAGGTGTATGACTGAGAAAGTTGCTATCAGACTCAGAGATTCTGGGTTCCTAAAAGAATACATATCTGAATACTCGAAAATCCACACACACTTTGACTTTATACCGGATAACTTGGATCATGGAGTCGCCAAATGGAATTATTTTGGCTCCTTTTCCGCCCATATACCGGCGAGAGAGTTATGGGTGGGAGAAGTCGTTGGAGGAAAGAGGAAGTGAGCTTCTTTAGGGATGGGTTAAAGCTTGGTGGAAGGATTTACTGTCAGAAGCTTTCTATCAACTTCAGACTTCCGTAATATTGCAGTGTTTTCCAAGCTGAGATTGCAAGCATCAAAATTGAGGCCAGTAAGATTCTGATTATGGTGTACTGGAAACCCGGAACGGATCCGGGCTGGTAAGGGCAGTATTCTGTCTCTGAGTTCCACGAGGTTCATAAAGTGTAACTGCTACAAGGTACGGAGATAGCGGCTTGAAGCGGAGACATATACCCTATTTAGTGACCTGCAAATGGCACAAAAAGAAAAACCAAAAAAACCATATCTTCGACGATATTGTAGCGATGTCTTAGACAATAATTTCGTGAATATATTTGATGAATTAAAAAAGTTTTCTTTCCAAATTCTTGAGTTCCCTCAAAAACTGAGGGAATAGTTACCGTATAGACAAACGGACAGACAGACGGACAGACAGACGGGCATGACTATATCGGCTCAGCTCGAGCATTTATATGTACTTTATAGGGTCTCCGACGTTTCCTTCTAGACGTTACATCCTTCATGGCCAACTTTATATACCCTATTTATAACCCATTTGTACCCGTTAACGGGGTGAAACCATCATTATCCCCATTTTTATTAATTTTTTAATCCAAAAAGCATCTTTTAGCAGATTTGAAGTCCACAAGGTATGTTTCCCATCAGCTAAATCAGGTATGTGTTGTAAAAGTCGTTCAATCAGAAGACCACAGCAACAAAGAGTGTGATAATTTATTTTTTTCGAGTAAAAAAGTCAAATTCTGAACCAAAAAACTAATTAAATTCTTTTGTCAATCACAAACTCTTTCAAGTTCTCTCACTCTGAATCACATACCTATGCACTTACAGATGTTATACAGATATGTATGTACATAACTCAAAATATACATATGTATTAAAAATAAATATTGCTTTGGAGTAAATTAAATTCTTTAGATAACTACCATAAATATTGACTGACTCGCCTAGACGTGGAAAAGCAAATGAAATGTTTGTTTATATTCGCCACTCTCATAAGAGTAAGTATCATACTCATAGTGTACATATATGTATGTATGTATGTTTGTACATATGCGCGCTCGTCTGTTTATATAGAAAAGTGAAGATGGTCATCTCGGCGCAACATCTCTCAGCCATTTGTCAAAAATCAATATTTGCGCATAAATGTTCTGAAGCGTGGCTCTTTTGCAATCGCTATACAAAAACAAAACACTAACAACACCAACTATTTGTGTAAACACTAATAGATAGATAGAGCAGATTTGAAAAAAATGAAAAAAGAAAGGCAGAACAAAATTGGAGATGAAGTGTCATTCATGCTGATAACACATTGATAAAGCAAATAAATAGAATTCTTTTTGGACACGGGGTAACGCCAACCATGTGTCGGTTCCGAGAGATGTATGGACGTCATCATTGTGCATGAGATGCAAGAAGAAGCAAGCGACATGTGCGGACTGTTTGATAAGTCTTTGGTTAATGGTTATTGGCTTGAAGCAAACGTTTTTCAACTATAATCTGTCAGCTGAGAACAAAAATATCGAATCTCTGCTAAGAGTGAAGCCAGATAAGCTTATATCAGATAAAAAGCGTGATCCATTTCGAGGTTCCCCACTTTTTTATAGAAATCATATTTATTATCATTCCAAAAAAACATTCTTTGACAATTATTTTTCGAACATTATTTCTTTCAAATGCTAGCTGCGGCTACGTTTCAGATGGTCCATCCGTTGAGTCCAATTCTCGATGACTCGTTCGATCATTTCGGCTGGGAACTGGCAAATGACACGGGTTATATTTTGGCTGAACTGAAGCGCTATTTTCCGATTTAGACTTTACATATCACAACAGGAAAAAGTCTAACGGTGTCTAAAAACAGCGTGGCGTTAATGATTATGAAACAATGATTTCCCATTACCAGCATGTCATGAAGCGTAGTATTACTGATCTTGAGTCTTGGATCTATGCTTGCGACCCAGAAATAGACGATCATTCGGCCGAATATCTTGGCAAAACCACGTCAAAGCAGGTGGAAAATCAAAGTTTGGCAGTTTTCTTCGACCATTGAGATGGGGTACATTCCGACCGCCCAAACTGTCGTTTGCGCTTTACCTAAAAAGAGCTCGAAATTTCGGACCGACAGCTTTTAGTTTTGATTAATGCACCATTGCATACTGCATTGATTCTTGGTGAGTATTTATTATTTTTTGAAGCCAAATCGTGCCACCGCATTCACCTGATTTAGCTCTGTGCGACTTCTGGCTTTCCAGCAAACTTAAAGACCGCGCCGGGGAAACCGTTTTGAGTCTATTGAAGACATTGTACGTGAATCGCTACGAGCATTGGAGGCTATTCCGGGAATTGACTTTGACTACTGTTTCGAGGATTGGAAAAAATCATTGAAATAAGTGTATTGGGGCTAAGGGGAACTACTTTGAGGGGAACGACATAGATTTTAAAGAATGCATTAAGAATTTTAAAATTATGAACAAAGCCTTACCAGTTTTTGCTCCTAGTACCAACCACCAATAATGGACACAGCAAATTTTCCGTTATAGAATCACACAAATTTACTTGTTTCTTTCAATACTTTATATAAATTTCATTAAAGGGCCGCTGAAAAAGATTATATCCACCTTATATGCTGTTCCAATAAAGAGTTTACTCAGTCCATAAACACATATACTTGTTTGTGTAACTGACATACTCCATGGTACAACCATTGTTTTGGTCAGTAAAAGTTCAGTGGATTTCTGTAGCTGTGATTTTCATCCGGATGTAATCGTTAGTTTTATGGATATTTATGCGCTACGTGCCCCATCGCTGTGGCACGAGTGAAGATTTTTAATTAAGCAGGAAGTGTCAAGACTCCAACGGCACTCTGCTTCATTCTATCACTTACACGTATGTACTTATGTTTTCTTCAATACACCGTCTACCTACATACGCCCGAACACACAACATACTCATTTATTCATGTAAGTGGCAAGACTTCTTTTGAGTCTCTCAAATTGGTTTGGATTTTTACTGCAGACCAAAAGGTGTCAACTCGTGTATGCCAATAAAGAGCCAGCTGTCAATTGTCAGCGTCAGCGTTAGCGTGTGCTAACTGCACTGACACTTGGGCAAGTGGGTGCAGTATGTTGTAACGGTACTTGCTTTTTGTTAACAAAATAATATGCATATTTTAATTGTTTTTCTTTTTAATATATTTTGTAAGCAACTAATAAAGTGCCCGATGTGAGGACAGATGCGAGAACAGAGGATTTATATTTACCTATATCTTACCAGATATTTACACATTTTAGGAATAAGGCTCTAAAGTTTTATAGTACTATTAATAACTCAGATTATAGGTTGTCTTTTGAAGTTACATTCTTCTTCTTCTTTATTGGCGTAGACACTGCTTACGCGATTACAGCCGAGTTTACAACAGCGCGCCAGTCGATCTTCCTTTTCGCTGTTTGACGCCAAATTTAGACTCCAAGTTTTTCCAGGTCCATCTTCGCCAGGTCTTTCCGAAAGAGTGAAAATCTTTCATCGACTACGGTATTCGCCGAAAACTCGTAACCCTGACTCATCAGTAGTTGTCATCGTCCAGGCCTCTGCACCATAAAGAAGGACGGGAAGTATGAGTGACTTATAGAGTTTGGTTTTTATTTGTCAAGAGAGGGCTTAATTTCGCAAATGACTACTCAGTCCGAAGTAGCACCTGATGGCAAGAGTTATTTTTCTTTGGATTTTGAGGCTGAATTCTGTTGTTGGTGTTAAAGCAGGTTCCAAGATAAACGAAATTATCTACGATTTCGGAGTTATGAGAGTTAACAGTAACGTGATAGCCAAGTCGCAAGTGCGACGACTGTTTGTGTGATGGCAGGAAATATTTTGTCCTACCCTTGCTCACTACCAGATCCATTTGCTTCGCTACCTTATCCAGTCTGAAGAAAGCAGCGCGGTTGTTGAGGCCAATGATATCAATATTATCGACGTATGCCAGCAGTTCTCTTCTCAGCACTCTTTTAGAATACTGTACCTTCTTTATTTAGCTCTGCAGCTCGATATATTTTCTCCTTGAGTAAATTGGAGAAGTCGGCCGAAAGGCACTCGTCTGGTGTGAAACCTAGTTTGCTATTGAATGGCTTGGAGAGGTCATCCCGTCTTCCTTGACGAAGTTTTTGGTATTGCTGAAGTTAGGCTAATTTCTGAAAATTTGTATTTCTGGTTTCATAATTGAGAAGATGCAAGAGACAAGTTCCCAACAAATAGCTCTGAAAGGGCTTGGGTACACAAGATACACCTATTTAAGGTCTTCTTTGTATGTTTTTAACGAATCGCCCCATTGGACTTCATCAGAGCTCGATAAGCTATGGCTAACAAGCTGTGAGATGCTTCTGGATATAGGTAGCGAATGAGAGAGGCTCGGAGAGCGGGGACAATCCCTTTTGGTCCAGCAGTTTTCAGAGTTGCAGTTTTTTCCCACAATTCACTACAATCTTAGGGTCCCGGTTTTCTGCCTATGGCCTTGCTAAGGTTGTTCTCATGAGATCAGTTGAACTATTCGTGCCAAGGCTCATGTTGCCGCAGTCTCAATTATGGAAGTATTAACCGGATGCTATCTAACATATCTCCGGGGAAGCTAAACATTTTGGCGGGCGCCGAAAATCAAATTTGTCTGAAGAAAGGCGACAAGAAACATATTTTCTTCTTGACTGCCAAGCTTTTGCTAGACGGAGGTTGAGAAGATCTCGATTGTCATGCCTTCGGTGATTCGGGTTTATTGGCTGAAAACGGTATGAGTCGCCTGCGCGAATTTGTGTGAGACTCAAAGCGCTTGGTGTTACATAAGTATCTCTTACTTGTTATCCTTTTTGTTTCCAAGAGTCATCATGATCTTTTTGATATGGTGAAGGAATGCGATACAGCCAGATCACAGCTTTCTTTGCTCTGACGAACTCTATTAAGGGCTTTGGAGTTATAAGTATTTTTAGAGTTAAGTGATGAGGCCAGTCCGTAGCTTTCGAAAAATACTATTCATGACAATTTATCCAAGGAAAGGAGGAGGGTTAGGCGATTATCGGCCGGCAGCTGAAGAAGCCGTGTGGTAGAAGATGAGGTGGAAACTTCCGAACACTTCCTTCTTGACTGTCCCGCGTTTGCAAGATCCCTCGGGAGCTCACGGTATCAGATATCACACTGAGCTGGTGGGAAAGACATTAAACGTCTGAGAAAATGTATATTGACGTATAAAATCGATAGATTACAAGTTTTCTTTTTATTTTTTCGCAAGCGATTGCATTGCAGTAGTCCAAATGTGACCACTAGAACAGCCATCGGACATAACCAAACCCAACCGCGGCGGTTTTGGACCAATCTTCGGAATTCAAGGATTCCGACGGCTGAAAAACTCGCGGATTGGACAGGTGGACTTTTTCACTATTTTAGCAATCGAATAATGCTTTTAGGACAAAAAATTCTATTTTCAACCAAAATTTTCGATTTATTTGCGAAATTTTAGAACCGCCTAACCTCTTTTAGGCGAGGCTTAAGCTAAAGTACTCTTTTTTCCGATTTATTTTATAGACCAACAGTTTCAGAACACAAGAATAAAACCCTCACCTGTTCCTAACCTTAAAATGTAGATTTCATTTCAATTATTTCGTAAAAGGTTTGGGCAAAAAATCCTGTTATTTATTGTAATTCCAAACGATTAATGTAAAACCTTCAAAGCGCTGTTAATCTCAAGGATCTGACTATTGGGGTTAAGATCACTGCTTTATCCGTTCGTGCGCGCTTTTCTACAACTAATATTTCTAGATATATGGAATGAGCTTAACATTGTTTTGCATTGAAATAAGTAAAATCAAGGTTTCTGCGCTTCAAATGATCGTTGGCGGCGGTGCCCTCATGCATCTTCGCGTGTTGGAATTGCTTGAACAAGTGGAAACGACAAAGATTACCAGCGGTACAAACACAAATTGCAAGAAAAAATAAAACTCCAAGACAACAACAAATGCATTTGGTGCTAACTACAAGAATAGTGCAAATGGCTGCATATCCGGCGCGCTGCTTAGCGCTAAAGACACTCCTATAAATAAAAAAAATAAACAATTATCACTGAGGATGTGCCCACCACTTGACTCGAGCGCCTTCTTAGACACTGCATATACATACATATGTATATCTATGGTGTATATGTATATATTTGAGCACTCGTAAGTGTGACTAATTAAATTTGTTCGATTGCGTTATACATATGTCAATATAAATAATCAAATACATACATACATATAACTGTTTAACACGCTTGTTTTATGGCTATGTTGGCAGAAGTCAATCAACCATCAAAAGTATTAAATGTACAGATTCTTTGGTTAATTGAAAAAATAACAACTTTTAATTTAATTAGCCCACCCAGCGAGTCAATGTTGAAATTATCAGACCGCATACCGTTAGGCGGTACAATGTCATTATATCATAACATATGTATGTATGTATGTATGTATATATCACTGCTTCAGACTTCCAATGCCAGCTCTGTAGGAAAGAATAACTGTTTTTTTATATTTTTGCAATATGTTGTCCAATAGCGTTCTAAAGAGCGATTCATTTCGAGGTTCCCCTGTTTAAAAAAAAAAACACAGAAACTTCAAATTTAATGCGGAATATTTATTATCATTCGAAAGAACACACTTTGGCATTTATTTCTTGACGATTATCTCTTCTGCGGCTACGTCTCGGTGATCCATCCGTTGAGTTCAATTGTCGATAGCTGCTTCGAGCATTTCGACTGGTAACTGGCGAATAACACGCGTGATGTTTTGCTCCAAAGCCTGAATCAAAGCGGAATTGTCCGCATAGACTTTCGACTTTACATATTCCAACGGGGAAAAGTCAAACGTTGTGAAATCACACGGTCTTGGTGGCCAATCGACCAGCCCAAATCGTGAAATTATCTACTCACCGAAATGTTCTTTCAATAAATCCATAAATGGATGTGATGTATGGGAAGTAACAGCGTTTTGTTGAAGTTAAACGTCGACGAAAACACAAGGTTCACTTTCAGGCATCAAATAGTCGGTTATCATGGCGCGATAACGGTCGCCATTGACGCTTACGTTTTCACTGGCATCATTTTTTAAAGAAGTATGGACTGACGGTTCTACTGGCCCACAAACCACATCAAACACTTGTTTTTTCTTGATAAGATGACAGCTCATGAATCTCTTTAGGTTGCTCTTCGTCCCGAATGAGACAATTTTTCTTGTTTACATACCCATTGAGCCTGAAATGGGACTCATCGCTGAAGAAAATTTGGCTTCCAACTTTTCAAGAGTCCATAGAGCAAAGCGAAATCGCTTGGAAAGGTCGAGCAGCTTCAATTCTTGTACAAGCTTTATTTTGTAAGCTTTTCATTTCAGATCTCGACGTAAAATGCGTCAAGTCGAGTCCGTCCGAGTCACGGTCCACGGTCCTTCGTGTACACTCGCAGCTACGGCTGCTATATTTTCTTCACTGCGTGCTGGAAGTCGTCTGTTCGGTCGAATATTATCTAGATGTGGCCCCTCGGTTTTTTTTTTGTTCCCTTGCCTGAAAAGGCCGATCAATGGCAAGCATTTTGAGACGACAGAGGGGATCCAATCAGTAAGCACCTCGGCACTCAAGTTTATTCCGAAGAATGACTTCCGTGACGCCTTGAATACTTGGAAATCGCGTTGGCAGCGCTGCATCGACGGAAAACAAGCCTATTTTGAAAGTCTTTAAAGAGTTGTAACGATTGGTTCAACAAATCTTTTTAAATCGACTCAGTCCTATTACTTTGACCATAAGTTGAGCGAAGCGCGTGAAACACATTCTTTACAGAACGTTTTCATAATGAAGTTGAGTGATTTGGAAACGCTATCCAGATGCAAGTCTTTTCATAATGAAATACCAAACAATACTGAACAAAAATAACATGACAGTTTGACATAACTCACGCGTGATCTGTCAAACAAAAGACATTGAAAAACTACTTCTTCTTCGATTACCCGCTATATAAATGATTAGAAGTCAGATCTTTAGTGCGCAAAGTGATGGAAACATGCTTACATTTTCACCTCTTTCTGATTTCTGGTCCCTGTATTTCTTCTTCAGTTTTTCTAGACAGACTTCATGTTTAGAGATGGATGCTTAGAGTAACGACTTAGGTTAGGTTAGGTAATGGGTTGATTCTAAAAGAGATCTCACTTAAATTGTCTAGAACGACGATCAGTTGTGTTACCTAAAACTCCTTCATATATAGTAACATATCCTAACGCCCTTTATAACAGCGTTTTGACCTGATCACAGATTTGTTGAGGCGGCTAATGTCAATTTCTGCATGTTTCTGGTTCGCCGAAGGTAAACTACTGAGATGTTTCAACCGCAGACTAGCAGAGGCTGGACAATGGAGAAAAAAGTGCCCTAACACGGCATGAAAGGTACTCTTGAACGTTAGGTCCAAATCCTTGAATATATAAAGGGTTTAGAGTTCTTCAGCTTTAGAGTAACTGGATCAACCTTATTTCATGGCCATCGCAAATATTATTGTGAATTTTTTGGAGTTTTCATCCGAAACAGTACCAACTGATGTCGTCTAACATACGTAACATACTCTATAGTTCTTACCAAGCTTCATTATAAACCTAAACGCATTAACGAAACTACTCACCTCAATTACATAAGCAATTAAAACTCGAGTCATTTGAAGAAACCGTTACGTAAACTATTTATTAATAACAGTGGACTAATATGAAGGGATGTCAAGTAATATAAAAATCGAAATCAAACAATAAATATTCAACTCAATCAAAGCAGCAGTTCCGCTCTTCGCCGTTTCTTCGTGTGGTTCTTGAGGCCAACAAACGCAATTAACCCATTGTCGTGATTAGCCGCAATCGTTAAGAAGCGGATAGTCAATGGGCCAGAAGGCAACTGCATTCGTCACACGTGTCCACGGCGCAGACGCAGTGACAATCGTATCTCCTCGCGGACAGCCATTTAACGGCAGCTCACGCACAAATATGGAAAATAAAGAGGCAAATACACAATGCTTACTTCCTGTAAAAGCGGCTGATCATAGGCACTGACACAAAGTAGAAGCGGCCGGGGAAGAAGAGATTAACCGTTAATGGGTGTATTTTAGTAATTATGACTTTGAAGTATATTTTGGTTGTTGTCATGAAATTATTAAAAGTATGTAAATATGTGTGTGTAGGTTAATTTATTTGTGGGTGGTACTAACTCATTGAAAGCTAACAGAACAACTCGATTGCAAAGTCCCCGGCTTACCATAGTAAAACACATTTTCTTGACAAAATCTTCGATTCCATTTTTGTAGTACAATTTGTCATTCGCTTCAAAGTAGGCATTCGTTTCGGTGATCACCTTCTTTCGACAAAATTTTCTTCTCAGCGCGCATTCTTTTGAGATCTGAGAACAGAAAATAGTCGCTGGAGGCCAGATCTGGAGAATATGGTGGATGCGGAGCAATTGATTGACCAATTCATATATTTTTGTTATCGTTTTCACTGACTTGTCACACGGTGGTGAAATAGCACTTTCTTTTTCTTCAAATGCGACCGTTTATCGACGACTTCGTTCTTCAAACGGTCCAATAACTCTATGTAATAGTCTCTGTTGATGCTACTTCAAAAAGGCATTCCATAAAAATTACTCCATGCGCATCCCAAAATACATACACCATAACCTTGCAAGCCGACGTTTTCATTTTGCCACGCTTTGGAGCGGGTTCATCGTGTGTAATCCACTCGGATGACTGTCGATTGGACTTCGAAGTGAAATTATGGAGCCATGCTTCATACAATGTCACATACCGACCGAAAAAACTCGGGCTTATTACTATTGGACATCTCCAAACACCGTTCGGAAACATCAACTCGTGAGCTTTGCCCAGAACTCCGAATCATCAACTCGTCGTTGTTTTTGGTTAAAGTGAGCTCTCTCGCGGTACCTACTTTTCATAGAGCTCTCTCATACCCAAATATACGTGAATGATATGATCTATATGTGCAGTTGATAACTTTAAAGTGTCTGCAATCTCCAACAATTTCATTTTACGGTCATCCAAAATTATTTTCCGGACTTCTTTGATGTTTTATCGGTATCAAACTCTTTTGGGCGTTCACTGCGTCTCGTTGCCGTTGTTAATAGTTTGTATACGTTCTCTAATTTGTTTCGGAAGAGACTATGTTCAGTTAATATTCGTACATATTTTCCACAAATTTTTAACAGAGTTCTTGTGCTCTTTAGAAATGGGGAGCTCTTCACTTTTGAAGCAATTAAGGTCATTTCGTCTAATACAAACTTTTGTAAATAATTGGCTTCCAGAATTCTCCAATTACTTAGCTTTGGCCTAATTGTATCATCTGTTTTATTAGGCGGGTGATTTGCAACTTTGCGGAAAGTGCTTTGGATGGGTTAAGCGAGAGACTTTTCATTTTGATCATCGAGTCATGAATTTATTTCTGAACTCAGCTATCCAAAGTACCATTTTGGAGAGAACATAATTATTGGCGGTTATGTTGGTAATTTAAAGGTTCAATAGACACGATAGTTAGTAGATTCACTCGAGGAAAGTTGGAAGAAATCAATGGAACAAGCCTCTAATGTCATCTTGTGTTCTAGCATTGGACCTTTAGACTTCACGTGCACTTAACAACCGATGGTCGCGGACCAACTTCTGTGCGACTGCGAAATCCTTCTGACCTATAGTAGAACGTAGAAGATCTGTTGAACTACTTGGTAAAGTTATTCTTGTCGCAATCGTTGGAGTTATTAGTGGACAATGTCCCATAGGTCTTTATACTGTAAGAATAAAAATCCAGTCTACCGCAAATTATTAAAGTTGTATGGAAGAAGAAAACATCCAAGTTCTCCTCCAATGTTCAGCTATTGCAAGACTGAAGTTGAAACTTCTCTAAAGTCATATCTTCAGCGAACCAAGAGACATAGCCGAAACTGACATTAGCCACCTCAAGAAATTTGTGATCGGTTCAAAGCACTTTGAAAATTTATGAGGTTTTTTACAAAAAAATTTTCTAGGAGTGATATGTACCACAACGGACAACACCGGTCCGTTTAGGTACAAGTGAGATCCAACTGGTTCGACTAACGTAAACTACTCCAAACCGTCGTATGGATTCTGCCAGGGACGCTTAAATTTCACTTGTATGTATTTTCTAGGCTCTCAGACATAAAGTATCTGCGGAATTTAATCCGGTACGTAGAACCGGTTGACGTGGGAATTGAAAAAGATTATCTGACGGGTGCTTTCAATGCAATGAGGGGTTCTCTAACGTATCTAGACTTAACATATAGGAAATGCATTTATTATACTTAATTCCGTCTCTTTTTCTTTTTCGCCCGGCATCGGTTGATTTACCGTTGCATAAGAATTATTAACCGCACTTCATGGCATAAGTTCCTACTTTTTAGGTCATGATGTCGTCTACAGAAATATTTTTTTGGGTCTCGCGAACGGATGTAAGACTTCCTAAACTTTTCAGACCAAGCGACCATTTTTGTACGACAAATCTTTACAACTTTCATAAACTCATACATACATATTCCCTTATGGAATAATATTGGACACCATTGCTCATTCACTGGTATGCGAGCATGTATCTTCGAGGCGCGCTTATTGGTTACCCATTTGTCGGTCATGGCACAGCTTTTATTTTAATATTCATGAAGGTTTTCTTTCGCACGTCTTTCAAGTAGTCATATGAAGCGGGAAGAAGAAGAAGAAATCACAAACAAAACGTACAGCTATGCGTTAACGCAACGGACCACAGTTATCATAATCCAAGTCACAGCAAACGAGTAACGAAAACTACGAAAAACGTAGCCACAACGAAATGGCCATTAGCCATAAAAGGGCCGAGAGCCCATCACGAACCTCCATCACAACCATACGCTGGCGCGGCAATCGAACGCCAATCACTGTTCGAATCTCAACTGAGCACAGCTTTGGTGTCGCAAGCACAGCGCGCGTAACTCTTTTGGGCACAAGCGGACGGACGGGCGAACGCGATCGAAAAGAAAGTCGACAAATCGACACAGCAATGCGTGAGTGCATGCGCGACTTTGTGTTCGGCTGGCCGTGCACAGGGCTTGCAACCTGGGTGAAACCACATCCAGCAGCAGCCGCCGCCATACTTGCACACTGCAACCGCCGTTATCGATGCGCATTGGCTTGGGAGTCGTGCAATCACGCTGCCGCGCGAGTCTGTTTGGTCGGTGACTCTCAACTTGTCTTCATCGCCGCCTACCAACGTTGGCTGCTTGCTGGTGGAGCCGGATTCAAGAGTACCAGTTAGTTTGTGTGTATTGTGCGTGCGTGAGACAGCCATGGATGGCCGTAGTTGTTGCTGATGGAGGTAGTGTCGTGATCGGATGATTGCTACCTGCAGAGCTCCGACTAAGGCCATCCAAGCAGTAGCGGTTGGCGTGTTTACATTTTCGTTTTGGACACCTGATGAATCTCTAATGAAGGCGCGCGCGCTTATACCAACTTTGATGGCGTTGACTAACAGCCGCAGAAGTGGGAGAAGAAGAAATCCATATATGCCGCGGCAGTCATTCCAATGTATCGATTTGGAGATTTGATGATTGTGCCGATACTTGAATGGATGGCTGTTGGAGCTGCTAGCTTCATTGGATGGCAGATTGACGGTGCGCGGACCTAACGAATGCGAGACGCGAACGTATGCTTTACGCGCTTCTTCTTCTGCGGCCCCACCCGCCCGAAGTCTGTGCGCGTTACGCAGCCGCACGCATGCCTAGTCGAGTTAGCCGCGTCTCTACAGCTAAGCCATTATGGCGTTTGGTATGTTTGACTGGCATTTTGGCGGCTGTTCGCCCCGCCGAAAGCTGCATTGGAATGTCTGTGGCGGATGAGGCCAGTGGCGAAAGACCAGCCAGACCACCGGCCCATCAACTCACTGCCGTAAGCGTTGTGTGTGCGCGCTCACTCACAGTTATGTTAATATTTATTTGGAAATCGTGTTGAAACTATTGAGAAAAAGAAATTTATTGTCGCGATGTGCGTTATTAAAAAATTAATATGATTCAAGTGATATGTCGTAGTCACTTATTTGGCGGCGCGTCTGTCGTTGGTCGTCTTGTGGGACGCCCAAAGACGGTTGTCTATGTGTCTTTCTTGACTTTTTCCGCTGCTGCTTGATTTTTGGTTTTGGATTCATTGGATTTTTAATTAATTTTTTTCCCTCACACATAAATACTTTCAATAGTACAACAACAATGTAATTTTTTTGCGTTTTCTTTTGGTGAGAGTATGAGATGTCGTACTCATTAAGTCATTACCGCGGCTTGGTTGGTCTGTTGCTTTGACTATTTGGTGAAATTATGCTTCGTGTCCACATATGGGCGTGTCATCGAACTTTCAACCAGGTCGCCTGCGTTTAAGGTGGCCTATCGAAAATTTCTCTTTTAACCCAAAATGGGGGAAATTTAGATTATTAATTGTGGATAATTTATCGCTGCGCTGGCTCATTAATATGTGCGTTAGTAGCTGTGAATATGACAGCATTTGAGCTCCAAAGTCTTGAAAGCGTCATGAAATTTCAGTTTGGACGTGGTTGTTGGGATGCATTGCACCCATGGTGATTGGTGATCTAAGAGATCTGCATTTTTATAACAGTCCACTCGCTGTATTATCAATATTAAACTGGATGGAAGAATGTTTCCTAACAAATTCAGCTGGGAAAGTTTAAAGGTTCAGATACCATGTGACTACTTTTAAAGAATGATCCTTTTCGAGGTTTCCTACCTTCTTAAAGAAAAAACACAGAAACTTTGAATTTAATAGGGAATGTTTATTATCATTCGAAAGAAGTTTCTTCGACATTTATTTTTTGAAGATTATCTCTTTCAAATGTTGATCACAGCTGCGCCTAAGATGTTCCCTCAGTTGAGTTCAGTTTTTTTCATTTCAACTGGTAACTGTCGAATTACACGCGTGATGTTTTGCTCCAAGGCCTGAATTGAGCTTGATTGTTTGCATAGGCTTTACATATTCCCACAGAAAAAATTTCAACGGTGAAATTATCTGCTCACCGAAGTGTTTTCTCAATAAATCCACTGATTGATGCGACGTGTGGGAAGTGGTACTGTCTTGTTGAAACCAAATATCGCCGACATCGCGATCTTCAGTTTCAGTCATCAAATAGTCGGTTATCATGGCGCGATAACGGTCACCATTGACGGTTACGTTCTCCTCAGTATTATTTTTGAACAAATATGGACCGATGATTCCAAGTCCATAAACCACACCAAATTTGAATATCTTCAGGTTGCTCTTTGTCTCGAATGCGGCAATTCAGTTAAGATCTCGACGTAAAATTCGCCAAGTCGTTCAATACGTCAGCCCGAGATCTCCTTGGCTATATGTGTATGTATATAAAAATACATATCTATTGCTATGGCTTTCTAAAAGTGCAGTGAACTCTGCTTGGAAGACCACGGTCTAGTAGATAGAAGATGAATTTGATATCTAATTTTGCTGAAAAGACTCCACGTCTCTCTCGAATATCTAGTTTGGACCTATCCGTGTAGTTGCCAATCCTACGTTCCTTTGTTATCCTTTTTTAACTCTTCTCTGGAATGGAAGGCAAAATTGAGAACCGAATTAATGTTTAGTTAAATCTGATTTAGAAGCTCCTTAGTTTTGTTAGAAACTCGAACTTACTAAGCACTTTTTGATGCCCCTTATTACAGGCGATTAATGGGAAGGATTCCTGCAGTCTAAGAGCTGATTTCGCTGCCAGTTGCTTTCAGAAGAAGTATTTACATTGCATTACAGCAATACGTTTCACAGCCAAGATGCTACGGTAAGGCTTTGTAGGTGCCAGCGTCAAAGTGGGACAAAATTGATATGGCACCGCCCTACCTTTAGGTGAAATTCCATATCTCAGTATTTACCCGACCGATTTAACTAGAACTAGGTGTAAAATGGACGAAGTTGGACCACAAGCTACTTCCCACGGAACCCACAGTTTTATTTTCCATCCTTTCACTTTCAAGGATAGATATGTGGATAAAATTGAATGAATGCTTCTCCTAGCTCCCATATCTGGTTGACTTTAACTGATAGGGGTGCTCTTAACTCATAAATTGGAAGACAGCAACTTCTTTAAAATAGAAGGTTTTGGAGATGCAGACACCTAAACCATTTTGCAGCGTTTTCGGATTGGATAAATTGTTGCATCGTGCTTAAGAGAGACTTATGGTTTCCATCGATAAGAAGTATATTTAGCCCCGATAGTCAGCTCATACCAAAGTAGGTTGCATTAACAGAAAAAATTCTACTTTGAATGCAATAAATTCGATAACTAAAACATGTGAGAACATAGTCCTAAGGACGTTACTGGTGATCTATACCTTAAGACCGAACTTGAACCCAAAAAATGAAGGAAATATATTTAAGACCAACAAATTGTTAAGAAATTTAGGAAATATATGTTAGGCCAACAAAATGTTTAGATGTTTGGGCTCGCATTTTCTACAATTTTTCTCCTCTTAGCTTACCTCTCGGTAAGAATTTGCTCTCGTTCTTTGGTACAAGGACACGGTTCGCTAGAAGAGTCAGACACTTTCCAACAAAATTCTTATCCTCGCTGTAATACAAGTCTATGCATTTCTTTTGATAATTCGAGAGTTTGAAGTCTTTGAAAAATAAAGCAAAAGACTGGTTTTTGAATCGAAACTGCCTGCTGGATATTTTATAACTTTTATCTCGACAAAAAAATGTGGAAGCTATAGAAAAATTATTAATGGGATTAAATAACAAAGTCATGTAGCTCAGTAAAGTGGCAGAAACACTTGTTATTCCATTTTTATTTGATTACACCAGCTTCTACGCTTTATACCAGTTGTTTGTTCGATTCGCCACTTTTTAAGGCTTGAGTCAGAGCCTGCTGCTAATGCCAATATTTTGTCTAAAATTATTTAAAACTTTTTCTACGCATTTTCAATGTAATTTATGTATTGTGAACACTTTCTTAAAGTTTTTCCAACAACAAAATCAAGCGCTGCAGTCAATGCAATAAAAAGGCATAAAAATGTATTGAGAGCAAGATTCACTGATTGCCCATGAATACTAAGCGACCTCACTCGCACATTAACTATCTATCTGTAAATACATATGTATGTATTATGCTTATATATGCAAGTTGCACCGAAGGTAAAACCACTGATGATAGCACCGACAGTTGGGGGAGTTCCAACGCCGTGGCGAAGGGTTCGCGCGTCTGAGCGGCGCTGTGAAGCGAAGTAGCTAAAAGTCGTCGTAAATAAAGTGCAGCAATCACTTAATTTGCATAAATTAACAAATTGTAACACTCCGCAACGAAGGTAACGAGCGTACACACACTGACATACGAACACATACTTCAACCGAACAGCCGCTAGTGAGAGCTGCGTTGCGACGACTACGGCGTGTATGAAGAGCGACGGAGACGAACGAACGTACGTGTAATGTGACACTTTGTCACCAAGTCGCGCTATTGTGATATGCCGCCCGCTTGGCCGCTTGCCCCGCCGTCAGCGTCCACGAATGCATAGAAATTCCCATCCCCATGATTGGCACCCCTTCACGCCGATCTGTTGCGGTGATCGCGTTGCTAGGCTTTGCGGCCACCGTCAAAGTGATCAGCCTTGCTGTGCAGTTGTAATTAAATGACGCTAAACGCTTAGCCTTATCTGCTCCGAGCTCAACGGTATTTGTACCGGAGACCACGGCGTGTGGCGCGCTGCTCCGTGGGAATGCGCAGATTAGCGAGTCGCTGTTTTTTCACTTTACTCCAAATGTGTTATCATTTGTTGTTTCAGTCAAGCAAAAACATCAAAAAAAAGTGTTTGCTCGTGGTTTTCAAATGCCGTTTGTGGGTTCTTCTTCGTTCTTGGGGTTTTATTTACATTTCCTTTACTATCATGCGACGTCAAAAGCGCCAGCTTTCAAATATGATTTTTTTTTTACTAAGAATTGCATATTTATCTCTGTAAATACTATACATCGTTTGTGGACAGTTGTGTGCGGCTTATTGGAGGCACCTTCGTATTTTTGTTGCTTGATATTTGGTAGAAATTTGTTTGCTACTTGAAAGGAGAGATCTTCTGACAGTAGTTGCGTGATGGTAGCTTTCGGAACTCTGCTTGCCACGGTTATTATTAGTCAGTATCAGGTAGGTAGGTTTGAGGGACTGCAGCTCCGTCGTTCTCAATTAGCGCTAGATGCGCCATTGATAAATATTCATAAGATCTTAACATCCTGCTGTCTATGGGACTTCAAGCCCACCAATTTCTCCTCATTCTTAGTAAAAACTCTGGTGAGTCTAATGGACTGGTACAGAAGGAGGCGCATTATGAGGAATTGTTTATCAGGAGCGCAACATGCTTATTGTAAAAACAAGTCGGTGAATACCGATCTGCATACTATCATGCCATGGCTTGAACAATCCATTAGGTTTAAGTAATTCGCTGTTCTGGCCTCCGTTGATATAGAGGGGGCTTTCAATAACTTTAAATCTTGCTTTCTCGTTTCATTGTGCTGTCCAATCATTTGGCACCTTCAATGAAGGTACTTAACTCCGTTTTGCTTTTTGTAGTTAGACATTCAAGGTTTGGTATCTGATGGATTCCAAGTGTTCTATGTCGTGTTTGTGATTGAGTTGGGTCCGCACAAAGGAAGTATAGAACCGTTTCCTTACTGCCTTCGAGTTAGCAGCTGCCTCAAATATTGTTAAAAGACAGACACACTTCTAGGGCATGATCTTTAAAAGGCAAATGCCCCGTTATGGTAGCTATAAGTCTATATATCCTTTATTATGACCTTTCATAAATCCTTACTGCTTGTCTCGTCATATTTTGGCAATATCTACTTCTAGCTATTAATTCAAATTGTGATGAAATCCGGCTTCATCGTTCTTAGCTGGCACGGTATTATATCTGCCTTAGATTCGTCTAGAAAGGCTCCTGACTTTTACAATTCGTTTGCTGTTTCATTGTCAAAAATATTAATGTGACCGGAACCCAAATTATGGACAAGTGGAGTTGACCTGTCAATGAGCTTAAAGTCTCCAATATTAGAATATGTTTAATCTATGTATAAGTATGTATATATCACAAGAGGAATTTCAAAAATTTCCCAAACCCTAAACTTCACCCTGGGACCGTTCAAAAAACGTATTACCAGCAGGAAATGTATAGGTACCCTTTCTCAGAGACTTATAAAGAGAAAAGTCAGTCAGCTCTTATCCTTTCGGTTATATACCGGTCACATTGCCAAATTATGGAACCTATTTGACAACGATTTGCAGAAAAAACGGTGCTATTTGTCAAAGAAAATAGTATGTTTCCACCCTGACAACCAACAGGCTCACGTCTCCATCGTCAAATTGGTTCCTTCAACCATATACCTCAGATATGGCTTCTTATTTTTGTTTCCAAGCTATAAAAAGGCAATTACCATACACAAATTCGAGTAGCATGCGGCGGTAAGCTTTATCAGAAATTCTTACGGAAATACTACGGAAAACGTATTTTACAGACGATTTTATAAACTTGATGCCTTACTTGTTTGCCTGTTCTGCAAAATTTTCCTTTTTCTTTTACAGCTGAAGTAGTTCCTCGTATGAAAAATCAATATTTATATTTCTTTGAAGCAATGTATTCACTGTTGCTTTGCGCTTCTAATTAGCTACCCGCCACTGTACATTAAAGTACAATCTTCGGGTATTATCACACAATTCGGTTGGGAATTGTCGCCGCGGTGAGTTGATTTCGCACTTTGCATATTAATGGAACGAATTGTCAGTAGCTTTATAAATGTGAACGGTTTGATAGATAAGAAACATAATAATTTAGGCATATCATCGTGGCAATAAATTTACAAATTAATGAATTAACCCAATTTCAACGCTTTGCCGAGCTTTTGATTTCATAAATTTGCTATAATATTATATTATATATTTATTTTTATATTTATATTTTATATTTATTTTTATGAAGCATAATGAAATGCGCTGGATAATCCTTTGTGAGCAGCCTTTTTTGCGAAGATGAGATTGATTTCTAGAATAAAGGTTTATATGGAAGCTATGTGCTATAGTAATCCGATCCGAACAATTTTTTCGGATATTATATTATTACCTTAAGCAGTAATCCATGTCAAATTTCGTGAAGATACAACGTCAAATGTGAAAGCTTTCCATACAAGAACTTAATTCCGATCGTTCAGTTTATATGGCAGCTATATGCTATAGCTAACCGATCTAAACAATTTCCTCGGAGAATACATTGTTGCCTTAGAAAATAATCTATACCAAATTTCGTGAAGATATCTTGTCAAATGCAAAAGTTTTCCATACAAGAACTTAATTTCGATCGTTCAGTTTGTATGGCAGCTATGTGTTATAGTGGTCCGATATCGGCAGTTCCGGGAAATGAGCAGCTTCTTGAAGAGAAAATGACGTTTGCAAAATTTCAAAACGATGTCTTAAAAACTGAGAGACTAGTTCGTATATATACAGACAGACGTACAGACAGACAGACGGACATGACCAAATCGAATCAGCTCAACATACTGATCATTTATATATGTATATACTTTATAAGGTCTCCGACGCTTCCTTCTGGGTATTACAAACTTCGTGACAAACTTAATATACCCTGTTCAGGGTATAAAAATGAACTACGGTCGTGGGACTTCACTCTTTTAGTTGGAATTATTTGTTAAAAATTAAATATGCACCCTCAATATAGTCCGAAGATCTGCTAAATTCTGCAAAAACCACGTCTATATGACTACTAAGACTCATGGAAAGCAAACTTAGAGACTAAGTTAAAGGAAGGTTCCCCAAATGACTGGACTAAGCCCCGGGTAACTCATTGCCTCTACACAGCAGTTGTAAGGCCGATTATCATATTCGGTATATTGGTATGGTGGCCAATAATAGAAAAGGAATACGCCAAGTTCGGTACCAAACGTTATTTAAAATTTACTGAGCACAGACTTGTTCTGTAAGCAATTGACAGCAAAGTCAGCTCTGAGGGAATCCTCCATACTGTTGTTGTTATAACGGTTATATAGTCCCCGTTAGGGTGGCAAGGTTCAGATAAGTTGTCATCCAACGGCAGGCCCAAGAAACGAGCTGTTTCGACCTTGTCGGACCATAGGGAGAGGGATGTCAGATGTGTAGGGTTAGCTGAACTTACAAAGCGGTGGTTAGATGCATGCGGGACTCATTGCATGCTGGAAATATCTTTGGTTGTTGGTGTCGATTTTGGATACGTAGTAGTTTAACCTCCACCAGTATTCAGCTTGTCCTCTGCGATGGATGGTGGTTTGACTATAGTCCGGTGTACAGTGTTCTGACATTTCTGTAACTTCCTCGTCTGCGTTTTACTGCACCCAGGCGATCCAATTGGTGCGGTGCAGTTAAGGACCGGCCGGCCAATTGCCTTGTATGTTGCCAACAACGTTTCTTTGTCTTTCCCCAATGCGCTGTCGGCTAGCGACTTGAGGATTTTGTTGCGGCTGTGTACTTTGGCAATAATCGCGGTCGCGTGAGAAGTGAAGGGCACAGACTGCTGAGTTTCACACCTAAAATCTTAGGATTATTGGCTGTCGGAGTTTTGACGAAATCGACTGCAATATTAAGGTCAATTGCATATTCCCAGTATTTGGTACCGTGCAGCGAGGAATCGGGAAAGGTCAAAGAGATAGCCTTTTACTGAATGCTCTCTACTAGTTGCATGTGATAAAAGGCATTATCGGATACTTAGTAAGTTTCCGTTTTTACCCAATACCACGGATTTTCGAAATCCAAAGAAGAAGTGTAGGGAAAATATGAGGTGGACAGGGACATAGAGATAAGCCTCTATACGGATGAATACAAACTAGTTAATCAATGAGAAGGTGGTGCCTTTTCAGAAAAATTGGATATCATGTAGTGTCCTTCAAGCTGAGATAATAACAATTAAAAAAGCCTCATATTCTGATAAAGAGTGAACTCACAACAAGAAATTAACTTGTACTATATACATGGTATACAGATAGCCGATCGGCTTTGAAATCGCTAAAGTTTGTTAGAGTTTCATCAAAAATTGTGAAAGAATGCCTAGATCCCTTAGAAGATCTTACATCCTTCTTCCTCTTTATTGGAGGTCTCTCATCCGAGCCAGCTGTTTCCTTTTCATTGGTAACTTTTTTTACGTGGCGGCCCCTAAACCCAGCGCATAACCCTGGGAAAGGATGTTTCGCCTTTTCACTTTAACTCGCTGTCAAAATAATGTTTTTTGGCTTCCCAGAGGCTACTTGGTTTAAGACCAGAAGTCGTGAGATGCTTGAGCCATATCTAAAAGAATCTGTTCTGGCCACTCCCAAGTGAATCGCACTCAGAGAACTTTATTGACTTACGTGAACTACTACAAATGACTTCAACCTCCAGTTCTAACTTCCTATTTCACGATAAACCTGAGTTCCACAACATAGTGATATTCATGGTAACTGGGAAGCAGATGAACTTGCCGGAACAGGCTACCGTCTAATATGCCAACAGCCTAAGAACAGAAGAAGAGGGGGAAGCAGATGAACTTGCCGGAACAGGCCACCGTCTAATATGCCAACAGCCTAAGACCAGAAGAAGAGGTTTTAAACATCGTTTATGT
Source organism: Bactrocera tryoni (assembly GCF_016617805.1). Taxonomy (NCBI): domain Eukaryota; kingdom Metazoa; phylum Arthropoda; class Insecta; order Diptera; family Tephritidae; genus Bactrocera; species Bactrocera tryoni. The sequence goes on along the minus strand of NC_052502.1, from coordinate 14,335,542 downwards.
GTCCAAAGCTTTGTATGGGAAAATAATCGCAACTATCAGCCGAGAGTTTATTGACGATGCATCGGAGGGTTTTGTTACGGACAAAACTTTGTATTGAGGAACTTTATTATTTTAGTTCGAGTGGTGTGTCACACCGAGTTTTTCATTTAGGCGTTCCCTTCTGAGATAATACATTTTTGCAGAGTCCTCGAAATATTTTACAAATTTTCAATTCTAAACAAGCGCCAGATTAACCATGCGTACAGCCAAAATTAACAGCACCTTGCTTCTTTCTTAATCTTCACTGAATTTCTCAATTATTTCTCTCACAAGTTTTCAAGAAGAAGAAGAAGTAAAGGCCAGGTATGATCTCCAGATAAACCACGAATAAACAATGCAACATTGCACAACAAAAAAAGACAACAAAATCAATTGTAGATCTATGAACTTAAGCAGAATCAACCAGAAAAAAATGAAGATATCAATTTATACGGAAACAATTAAACACCTGACTTCCCCAGGATGCGCACACAGGCGACCGCAAACAAGTGCCTCTTCAGATGCCAAGTGCATCTCAGGCGAATATGTTCATAGTAGTTACAAAAACAAAGAGACGATAAAAAAACAACAGAACAGTTAAACTGTAAAAATTGACACTACACGAAGTGAGGCTGGTGTCTCCACCGGCCAACAGGGCGACGCTTCGGATGCCCATGGATGAAATGAAATTCACAGAAGGTCTCATATTTCACGGCCTAACCACAAACAACAATAAACACGGCGCACAATGCGAGAGAGAACACACACCTGATGAGAAAACACAATGAACTGTTAAGCGATGCCGAGCAGACGAGCGGACGAGCGACCTGACAGGAATTGTTAAAATTGCAGAGAATACAAAAAAAACATGAAAACTACAACAAGTCAATAAAAAGTTATGAACAAACAGCATGTTGACCTCTTTCCAGGATGTGTGCAGCAACGCATTCCGCTTGCAACACCAGCGCGTCGCAGGTTCGTGTGCACGTTCGGGCCCACGCAACGGATCGGGCGAACGATTGCCTGCGCAACGGATCTTGCCAGCGTTCGTTGCATCAGACGCACGATGTGCTGCTTGCAAGCGCGGAATAATAATTGTTTACAAAAAACAATTGAGAAAGAAAAAATCGACAACAACAACAACATGAGGGCAGCCTGAGAAGACCTCGTTCAAATCGTGAATCGATTGTGTCGTCATAAACCAAATGAACGCAAACACAAAATCCAAGGCGAGTTGATAATTCAATTGCGTTAACAACAACAACAACAACAACAATGTAAATATACACAACAACCACAGCAAGTGCAGCAAAAATAGCAATAAAGCGCTGTAGAAGTAGGCAAAAACGTTCGAAAAAAAAAACAAAAACAACAACAATTGCTTGCCTTGTGAACATTTCATGTGGCATCCTCACGTTTCGGCCATAAAATTAATGCCGCTCTGCTTTAGGCCTTCATCCTATTCCCACAAATGTCAGCGGGCGTACTTGAGCGCACACACACGCACATGCATATATTAATTGCTGTTGTTGTTGCTAGCTGCCGGCGTGAAACTACTTTGGATATGGCTACCGATCATTCGAAAGTGGCGCGCATGCGCAGCATTTGCCTCGTTTTTCTTTTTTTAATGGCTCGTTTTAACCGTGTTTCTTTTTTATCATTTTGTTTTTTGCTTCGAATTCGCACCAGAGATGACAGGCGATTAGTAGACACTTTGCTGTAACTGTTACCATTACATGTGCGCGCTCGCTGATCATGCGCCGATCGCCGTCAACATCATCCGAAGCATTCCACGACATTTCACTCGGTCACACATCTCAAAGTCTCAGCGCGCCGTCGCAGCCATCGACAGTCACAGGTTCACAGTCACAGCGGCAGCAAGAGCCAGAGCGAGAGCCTCAACGACATCTTGTGAAGCCGGTCATCTATTAAAACGCTTCCCAACACCCGCTATCGCTTCGCGTCACGCAAATAACCGAACGTTCGCGCGGCGCGTAATTAGTATGCAACACTGTATGCGCCACTTAATGTGGCAGCAGCGGCTGCGGCTGCGGCAGCAAGTGACGGAAAAACTGGCGCGCCGTCGACTCCAGAAGATGTCCCGTCCGCATCGCTGCCTCCGTCTTGCGGCTCCCACACTTGGCGCGACTCAGAAAACCGAAAGCTGCCACTACGCGGCGTAGCAAACAAAGTGCGAATGCGGGCATAGAAGATTTACGCGTGCCGCAGTCTTCATAGTCGACGAGTACCAATTTAATGGCATCTCATGTCAAGATTTATTCGAAAGTTTTTCTTTTATTTCTTTCTTATGTTCGTCTTTTTATCATCATCGCCGTTTTATTGTTGTTGCGCTTGTCATCCTAATGCGCATGTGCGCACTGAGATTTACTTGCGCCCGCATGCATAAAAATGCGCCAGCTCAAGCCGGCGCGTATTCGACGATTTGTATGCCGATCTCGTCGAATTCATCATAAAGCAGAGGAAATGCTTGAGATAAATTTTGCGCTCGCGCATGAACTTAGCATTCTAAGTGCCAGGTAGTGTGGTTATACAGTCGTTCGTATATTTATTTACGCCCACGCCGCCAGCAGCCGGAAGATTGTAACATGTAGCTGCGACGTTTGGTCATCATGTGACTGTAGAGCTTATAGCCTTTGAGTTGGTTTGAGCGGCTGTCATTAAATTTTGAGCGATGATCAGGCGAGTTGCGGTTCTTGACCCTTGTCTGGGCATGTCGATGATGTGTTTGACATTTGTTAGTAATACGAAGAGAGACTTCATCGTTCCTACTCTTGTAGGTAAAGGGTCTAAAAACTCTATTTCAAGTTAGATCATTTATTTTTCTGAATATTAAGGGCATTTTCAGGGAGAAAGAATGGATGTCTGACGACGCACCTACCCTGAACCACCCCGTGCTTTTGATGAAGTTCATCAGTACAGCAAGTTTTATTTGTGTAAACTTTGAAACGTCATCAAGAAACCCTCGACCCATAGTTGCTATTATTTTCCTATTTCTTATACAAAGCTTTGCATTCTTTGCTTTTGCTTTCAGAAATTTGCATCCAAAATATAGTTTATAGTCTCCTCTTCTTCTACCTTCTGACAGCTTCTACAATATTACGCTCCTAGTCTGCTGGCATGTCACAGGTCTTTTGACCTGTTAGCACTCCTAATAGTTTGGAATGTTTGGAATTACAAATATGCGGTGGCGGCTGGAATCGAACTAGCCAATTCGACCGGATCCGTCGGAGAAAAAAATGGTTTAATCTTAGTAGTTTACTGCAAGCGAACATTCGTGGAGAAGCTGAGGAATTGATTCTAACTTCTTACAATTAGTTTTGCGATTGGAATCCTTTAGTCCATCAAAATTTTTTATCTAATCTGATTGGATAGAGGTGAAACCGCAATACCTGGACAAGATGAAGATATGTATTATACACTGGGCCAAAAGAGCTTCACTGTTTTTTTACCAACGCTTAACAAGCTCACGTGAAGCAAAGTCTTCTAATGCCAGACCATCACAGCACCGCGACGTTCTGGCTTAAATATTCGCGGTTCGATGATATTAAGCGAAGACTGCTTTTCTTGCAAGTTCATTCTTCGAAAGATTTAGAGGTTGTGATAGACCATCACAGAACCGCGAAGTTCCGGCTTATTCACGGTCAAATGATAATAGGGGAAGATTGCTTTTCTTGCAAGGTCATCCCTCTAAAAATCTACTTATTCTAGTCACTAAAGCGAATTCTTATGTTGCTAGACCAGAACCACCTCCTGACAGCTTCTACAATATTGTATGGCGTTCCTAGCCTGCTGGCATGTCACAGGTCTTTTGACCTGTTAGCACTCCTAATATAGTTCTTATGTGATTCCTTCCGAATTACAATAGTCGACATATGCGGTCCATTCATGCCATATTTGCCGGCTTGCTGAGCAAGTCAGGGATTGACTTCGCAGAGATTCAGCTAAATTTATAACATGTTCCTATTTATCAGAGTCTTATTGTATGGTGGGAGCTCTTCCGGCTAGTCCATCTATTTCACTATGTCCTGAAACCCATTGCAGGTTTATCGTGAAATACGATCAACTAAGAGATCAGGGAGACTTTAGTGATTTCAAAGCCTCTTTGCTATCTGTATATATAAATTATATTCCTTATTCCTCACCTGAACAACAAGACTTTCTTTAATTGCTGTAATCTCCACTTCGAAGACACTACAGTGGTTTGATAAACGGAAGGCGATAAGCTAAGCCAAGGTTTGTCCGTACATTTTAAGTGTTTATCTGAACTTGTCTATACGGCCACCTGTTATACTGATGGCTGTCTAGAGATGATAAATAATCTCTGAAGTTTGGTTTTGATAGAGTTCACATTATTAAACTGGTTTGGACAAAGCGGTTATGTAGGAAACTGCAAGGTTGCTGAGCTTCGTCGAAATACTTGCAGGATGAGAACTGCTAAGACCTCCGTTGGCTTCTTGTGGCTCATTACTGGATTTAGCTGCGACCAAACATCTGAGGATGGTCAACTACTAACAACAGTGTAGTCGCTAGGTTTTTCTGTTCTAGGGTAAATGGAAAAGGGAATATTTTCGCTCTCAGCAAAATCCATCCTTAACTGGTTGTTGGAATTATAATTGGACACTGTTCAATGATGATTCATGCGGTAAGATTAGACATTTTTCGAAAATATTAGAAGACGTGCCGAGTGGTTCTGTATAAATAACTGCCATCCTCTTCCTCTTTTCCTCTTCTTTGGTATGGCAGTCCTGTGTAGATCCTAGCTTCTGCCACTTCTTCCAGATTTCCCGATCCGCTAATAAATGTAAGCATAGTTTTATACTTATTATTCAATATATGTAACCACAGTTTTGTCCCTTCAATCCTTTGAAGTCATCGTTTACTACATGTACTCATCTTTTCTTTGGTCTGTCCTTGGTTCGCTTCCCCTACGACTATTTCGAATAATAAACTATTGTTGATATATACCGTGTCGCCCGGTATTAGTAATAACCATCTTCTTGTTCTCCTTTCTTAGCATGCCAGTCCCGTGTGGACCATATACCGATCCTCTACTATGGACCACCGGTTATGTACTTGCAAATCTTTGAAGTCATCCATCACTTCCCTACCAGCTTGTTGCCAACTTTTCATTGATCCGCCCTTGATTAGCTTCCCTTAGGACTGTTTATTGAAGGCAGTTCTCGGTGCTGTTGGATTTGGCGTTCATTCTGTATGCCGACGTCACTCATTCGCTGAGATTCTATAAATTTCATACGGTTTTGTCTATTAATGTGGTATTTAAGGTCTGGATTATACGAAAGTAATACGAAATGTGTCATCTTCTCGACTGATTGGCATCTAAATATAATTACGTTAGTTTAATCTGCTAGGCCACTAAGCTACGCATTGACCATTTTGGTACTTTGCGATACCAGATGGAGTTTAGTTGCTAGGTCCAAGAGGAGTAGTCATCCTTCAGATTCAGGGTGCTTCACTATCGATACCTCCCCAGTGTATCACACCGTGGGGACCCCATATGCTTACAGCGTATTCTTGACAATGTGGAACAAGTGCACAAGACATGCTCCATTGTCTCCCTGGTGTCCTGCTCTGGACATTTCTAAAACATGTTTAATCTGAGAGATAATCTGGATCTGAATGTAGTACGTATTGGAGTTCTGGTGAACCAAATGCAATCTAAGTCGGACTTTATGACCGAATTCGTGAAAACTTTTCCTATTTTTATTTCTAAATACGAAACCTTTTAGAACTGAATTTTAAAGTAATCCGATAATTGAAGTCTCTCTTACTGCTGACCTTAAATTGACCGGGTTTCTGCGGTAAACCATTTTCGCCATAGGAGGATTATGCGATATCTTTAGAAATTACTACAATAACTAAACTTATAATATCGCTTTTGAGTTCTACTTAGCAGTCTTGGCAAAATGGCGCATATTTGAGAATAAATTTCAAAAGCTACCGCTTTTTATCAATATTTAGCCACTGGTCACTTAATTGCAATTCAGAGACAGTCTTTATCGTATTTGAGAATTTCCATTATATTAATACCCCTCTTATACTAAATTAATTCGTTCGTTTCTCTTTTTATGTAAAATTTAATTTATACGCACTCATCACACCTCAACTGCACGATCATTGGCATAATTTCACCCCAACGATCGGCATCGATTAAGAGGCGCATACGCCGACATCCCCCTAACGTTAAGCCGCCACAAGTCAGACTATCGACCCGTCTGCGCTGAGCTGAGCCGAGCTGAGCTTTGCTAAACAATGCAAATTCGAATAGATTATGCGAACGCTCATTTAATTTAATCGACCCTTTAGTCGAGATACAAGTAAACAGTCCCTAGTCTAGTTTATTTACGAGGAGCTTAAACTCAACGATCGTCATAAATATGCGGAGACGCTTACATACACGACACGACAACAACGTGAAATACGGTAGAAAACAAAAACAAAATGCAAATAATTAAATTGAAATGGAGACAAATTAAATGAAACGCTTCGAAATGACAGAAACTGTTGCGATTCTATAAATTCTATAAAATGGAAAAAATATTGGTCTCGCAACGATCATCGCAATCTAGGGAGTGAGTGTGTGGCGAGAGAGTAATTCATGCAAATGTGTTCGGTTAATTTTATGCCGCTCAAAGGCAATGCGCTCGGACGCAAGGATCATCTAGGGGTTAATGAGATGCATTTGCTTATTGGAAATCGCGTACAATCACTCGCCAACAAAGTAAGGTCACACACACACACTTCGGTGATGATGGGAACTATTTGTTTGGCTTAACACTCGGTGACTAAGTGACAATTTTGCATATTTATAAGATGTGGAAGTGAGTATATTTATGAAGTGCACTGTGAGATGGCAGCGGATGTGTTGGGGTACATTTTATAGCCACACACGCATAATATATTTTCTTAATCGAGCTACTTAAGCGGTAGCCGAAGATAGTAAAAGATGAAAGCGTAATGTGGTGAACGGAAATCCGTTTATCCGTCTTTGATCTGCTGCTCTTTGCTCCTTAATTTTATGAGCTCTACTTTGTTTGAAAATCTTGTAGACGTTCTTAAGGAAGTTGCCATAAGTCCATTTGCATATCCCCATGCCTTTTTCCAATGATTTCGTTTCGGTATGTTAATTTACTAACTAACCTTCATGTTTGACTCTACGGATTTCCGACTCATGGTAGTTATTCGGTAGATTTAGCGGAAGCCCAAGAGCACTTAATTGAGAGCAATTTATGACTACAGGGAGCTTATCGAATTGGTAATAAATTCTTGAGGAAGTGCTAAGGTTGTGAATCATTGTCGAACCTGAGGCATGCAGAAAGATTATGAGAAACATGAGTCGTGATTAAAGAGTGTCTAATAGCAAGTATTATATTCTTGCTAAATATTAGACACTCTTTAAATGTATAAAGACTTCTGGCTAATCTTTCTATTCTTAAGAATTTCCTAGATTACCAGCCTCAACGCACCACTATTGCCATAAAGCCAGTAATAACTTCGATCTGAGATCATCTACAGGTTTTGGAAGGATTAAAGCTTTGACAAATGGAGTTAAATATTCTTTGTAGATCATGCGACCGCCTGGTGTGAACTGCTGATAGATCATACCATTGACAAACTCAAGCGCATTTTTAATAGCGATCTTCAACTACAATGAACCTGGATATGAACCAATTCACTACAATGGCATACCGATGTGTTTAACTCGGAGTTTGGTTTGGTTGCGGCGCTGACCTCAGCTACAAAGATCACAGGGATCCCCATGAACCCACTTCAACAATCATAGATTGGTCTTTTGTGCTGCAGTGTGTTTTGAAAATGGATCTAGTGATCCTCATCGTAGAAGCGCTTTGAGTCTATTACAAATATGTGCTGGCGGTTGGAATCGAATTAGCCAATTCGACCGGATCCATCGAAGAAAAAATGGTTTTATCTTAGTTTATTGCAAGCGAACATTCGTGGAGAAGCTGAGGAATTGATTCTAAACTCAAAAAAGTAGTTTTGCAATAGGAATCCTTTAGTCCATCAAAATTTTTTGTCTGATCTGATTGGATAGAGGTTAAAACCGCAATACCTGGACAAGATGACTTTGTATTATACACTGAGCCAAAAGAGCTTCACTGTTTTTTTACCAACGCTCAACAAGCTCGCGTAAAGCTAAGTCTTCGCGGTCCGATGATATTAAGCGAAGACTGCTTTTCTTGCAAGTCCATCCTTCGAAAGATCTAGAGGTGGTTTACGTAAGTTACGCAAATAAGGGACTCAAGTTAGCTCCGGTCACCTAGCTCAGTTGGCTAGTGATAGACCATCACAGAACCGCGAAGTTCCGGCTTATTCACGGTCGGAGGATAATAGAGGAAGATTGCTTTCCTTGTAAGCTCATCCCTCTAAAAATTTACTTATTCTATTACGTAAGTTGCTCAAATAAGGAACTTAAGTTGGCTCCGGTCACCTTGCTCAGTCGTCTGATGATAATAGGGGAGATTGCTTTCCGTGCAAGCTCATCTCTCTAAAAGTCTATAAGCGTTTACGTAAGTTGCTCAAATAAGGGATTTAAGCCGGCTCCGGTCACCAAGCTCTCGTAAAGCGAAGTCTTCTGATGCTACACCTTCACAGAACCACGAAGTTCCGGCTTATTCACTGTCTAATGATATTATTGGACGACGTCCTTTCCTTGCAAGCTCATCCCTCGGCTGCTTTGCGTAGGCTACAAAAATAAAGGACTTAAGTCGGCTCCGTATGGTATATTCGCTGTTATCGAAATCTTGCCTATCTTCGATTTACCCAAGGGGTTCAGTAAGCGCGATTGTTTTTTATGCTCCGGAAATCGCAGAATCTCTTAGAAATAAATAAAGTACTTAAGTAATAGGAAGCGTGATCTTACCTGGGTTCAAAGCTTGCAGTAAAGATCAGCTGAAGTAGATATTTAGTCTCAAACTGCTCTAAAATGTGTTGCTGTGGTATATTACCGGTAGCAGTTAGGGTGTAAGGTTCGATCGATGGATCCGGTCGAATATATACCAGACTGAGAAAAACTTTTGTCATATTGAATATTTTCTAATGTTGGGAGAGTCCCACAGATGATGGGCACGAGCTTCAAGGGCGCGTTTCGAACTCGAGCCGCAGCTGCTCAACACAAAGCCCTTGTAGGTGAACGTTCTTGCTGCTAGTAACAAGTGCTCGTAACGAGCCTTCCTCGTTTTGAGTTAATGAACTCGCTGCCAAGAAAAAGACCAACAGCTGACATTGGCCGCCCGTTTTTCCTTACTATGACTATCATTAATTGTAATTTTGTAGTAAAAAAAAGTGTGTTATTAAAAAATTAAAGAAGCAAACGACAGACGGTTCAATGATCTGACGTGCAACAAAGTGGGAAAAAAGAAAAAAAGCAAAAAGTATGCGCATCCTGAGCTCAGACGAAACAATGTACCCCGCACGAACAAGTGTTGAGACGCTCAGATGCCGCTAAAATGACACAAACGGAGGCATACATACAGACAAACGAACATTTAATGCCACTAACGGTTGAACGAACGGTATTAACCAGACCTGCCACAAACAAACGGAGCATACAGCAATAGTAATAATAACAACAAGCGAGTTAACTAATTGTACATATTGGGTAAACATAGCCAACATCGTCGTGGAAGCCAATAAAGGTGTGGAGCGGCGAGGCACGGCGTGGCAAGAACAATGAGCGGCAACCGAGCTGCAGCAGGTCCTTTGCGATTAACCGTGTGCACACTCACTTCTATACGATTGTGGATGTTTTGACTACTGACAACACCAAAAACAACAACAACCCCCATCTACATGCAACACTGCACTTGCAGCAGGAAAGGTGCAACATCCACGCACTGCACCGACACGCTGCTGTTGCACAACAAAGAACTCCAACAACAACAACAGTCACAACCCCTCACCGTTTGTTGGTTGTGATGGTGGTAGTGGCACAAAGCATCCCTCGCCGAAGCACCTGTCGTTCAGACACTTGCGCTTCCTTGCGTCCATTGACCGCCAGCGCTGCCAGCCAGCAGCAGCGGCAGCAGCAAATTTAGAACAAGTTAACGAACCGGCTAACGACTCTTGGCAACAGCAAAAAAAATCGAAAAAAAAGTTACCGGTGATCAGCTGTCCCGTCCGCCGGGTGTCTGTAACGAGATGTAGCGCTGTCGGCCTGTCTGTGCGAGCTAGTCTTCGTATTGCGTTGAGTGTGTAAGCGAGGGATAAATGCACGGCATCGAATTACGCATCACCTCTGTGTCCATATGTACCTTGCGCCCGCTCGGTCCCCCTCATCACCTTCCTTTCTTCCCTTGGTTATGACTAAAAGTGGATAAAAGCGTTAAATCAAGTGGAAATCAAACGCAACCGAAGACGCTCAGCTCAGCGCATCGATTTCACTCAGCCGGTCAGCGCAACTGATCGGTCCAATTTTTTTATCAGCACCCTTTTTTTACTCATGCCTGTTTTTTCACTTTCTGTTCGAGCGTTTTGACACAGTTGCATGTGGTTGGCTTTGGCTGGTTGGTAATTCAAAACTTCGATCGGAAGTCGGAAATGACAATAATGCTTCAGCAGTTTTATCCCTCCTCACGCAAGCAAATGCTGTGTCGCATTGCTCGTTCCTCTCATACTTGGTTCTGTAGACAGCTTTGTGGCGGTGTCGAACTGTGTTGCATCAGCGTGTGTATCAAATATCAGTGCGCTTTCGTGAGTGAGGAGTGAGTGCCTGCCAGCTGGTCACTTCATCAGCGTGTTTGAGGTACTGAAAAATCGATATATTTGTTGGGTTGCACTTCGGAGAAATGTTCTTAACTGACCTTTCTTTGTGCACAGGTCACATTTGATCGATGACTCTTGGAGTATAATTTTATTTGAAATAAATTCTTCATAATTCTTAGAGGTCATGAAAAACCGAAAACGGAAATATCAGATAAAGAAAGTGCAGCGAAAGCAGGGATATTTTTTTTTTACTTTCCCGCAGAGATTATAAAATTTGTCATCAAAAGTTGAGGTTTTTTATAATGTTCCATGAAACTTATAGATAAAGCATGCTCAAAAATTTCCGTGGGACCGCTAATTTAGAACAGTGTGTGTCTGTTCTATTGGACAACTTGTTTAAGTCTTAATTGGTTAACAGAACTTGGTTTGACACAACTTAGATACACAAAGTGAGAAAAAAATAGCTTTCCATAAAGTGAGTTGAGCTTAGAACACATTACCTTAATGGTATAGCATATGATCAAATTTGACCCGGACTGAAAAAAAAAACAATATCAGGTATTTTATTACAAATTGTTATTATGGCCTTTGAAATAGGCCGCGGAATTAGAGCAGTGTGTGTCCGTTCTATTGGCCAACTTGTTTAGGTCGGTTAACTGAACTTGGTTTGACAAAACTTAGACAAAGTGGGTGAGAAAAAAAATTACTTTCCATGAAGTGAGTGGAGCTTAGAACACATAACCTTAAAGAAATAACATCTGATCAAATTTGACCCGGACTAACAAAAAAAAAATTTACGTATTTTATTACAAATTGTTTTTATGGCTTTCGAAATAGGCCGCTGAGCCAATACAAGCGTGCCAACGCTTAATCCAATTTTTCATACACTTGCTAAAAGCCTCGGCTGGGATGGCCTTCAGTGACTTCAGCGAATTTTGTTTTTTTTTTTTGTCAGAGGTAATTTCAGTTTTAAGACCGACGATAAGTACAAAAAAATCTTTATTCCATATCATGGTGTATTTTATTTCACCCTCACCTCTTTCTTCTTCGTCTGCTGCTGGTTTTTCGAGACTCTGACTTGTAGAACAAGCTTCTGAGATCAAAGTTAGCCAACTAAGCCATCTCCGCAGCACCTCACAACTCTTTACAAGAAATGGCTCATTCTACACGCTTGACATTTATTGCGTTTCCGCGTTTCATCTTAGCCGACTCACAACACCCGGCACAACAACAACTGCAAGCATTTATGAATGAGTTATCTTCAATGAGGTGCCGGCTGTGATCTGCAATGCTCATCCGGTGGATTCTAAAATCTCGCGACATGTTTACCTTAATGTTACATGTTGAAAAGACAATTGCAAAAACAACAAAAAAGCACACATGAATGAAGATATAACAACTAAATGCGTCCAAATCGCAGGTTCAAGCATTAAAACAACAACAAAAGCGTTAAAAATAAAAAGAAGAACAAAACGGTAGCGACACCAAAGTCTTAATATTTAAAGTATGATGTATTTATTTACCTTGTTGTTGTTGTTTCGCTTGTTCTTCGTGCTTTTATGAGCGACTGTGAGTTTCGGGCGTTTGACGTTCGGACCAAAATTGACAACTTCACTTGAAAAGCGGCTATAATATGTCTTTGCGCTTGGACTTGGGTTTGCGTTTAGTGTGTATCGTTATGACAACAAAAGCAACAAAACAAAGTAAATATTAAATGACACCAGACACAGGTTAAGAGATAAGTTCGGTTGGCCGGATGCTGTTCGCAGGCAGACACAGACTAAGTTCACCTTTTGGCTTGTGGTTTATGAAGAGATATGTGTATGTATGTAGGAATATATATATATGTATGTATGCAGAGATACTTATACTTGAAAAGAGACACGCTTGTCTGTCTACCAAAAAGTTATGTTTGTATGTCGAACATGTCGAATTATTAGTAGTTACATATTGACTCTGAGATGACGCTCTTCCGAGACCATAAAGTTTGGCGGCACTTTTGATTTGCCGATTTATGAATCATATTTTTACATCCGCTCGTCCAACATTGTATGTGTTTAGTGCTAAATTTTAGTAGACTATCCGGAAATTTGTACATTATGACTTACTATTTACTTGTTGTTTACCACTTACGTTTCAATTCCGGTTTTTATGAATAATTTTGCTCTGCTTTTTACTGTTGGGAAATTCACGCAATAAAGCTTTTGAAACCTTTAGTTTTTCTTATCAAACCGTTCGCTCTTTGACAATGGTCATGATGACTTATTTGTTGTTGCTGTGATACTTCCAAGTTTTCATTTCTTAATCTCACTTCCTCTTTTCATCTCTACTTATGTCTTTCTCTCTCTCTCAATACTTACCTCACGAAATTCTTCGGTACATACACACAATTATTGAATGAAACGTATAAAAATACCCTCTCAGGGCATTTGAGAGGGTATTTAGGCCAGTATACAAAAAATAAGTCGAAATTTCTGACTGGCCTAAGAAGACGGAACGAATTCAATGTTATATTCGCCCAAATAATTTCATCAATGAGGGCGATACATTCCTTCAGACTGCAATCTGCAATACTCGATAATTTATAGAAAGAGCAACAAGGCTTGAATCGAAGCGGGATTGTCTGCATAGACTTTAGACTCTACATATCCCCACAGGAAGTAGTGTAACGGTGTCTTGGTAACCAATCAGCCCACCCCAAATCAGAAATTATCTGCTCACCAAAGTATGCTCTCAATAAATCCGTTGATTGAAGCGATGTGTGGAAAGAGACGCCGTCTTGTTGAATGAAAATGTCGCCGAGAACACGAGCTTCAATTCGAGACATCAAATAGTCGGTTACCGTGGCGCGATAACGGTCACCATTGACGGATACGTTCTCACAAGCAAAATTTTTGAAAAAATATGGATCGATGATTGCACCGGCCCACAAGCCATACCAAACCGTTGTTTTTTCCGAATAAAATGACAGCTCTTGAATCTTTTCAGGTTGCTTTTCATCCCAAATGCCATTGAGTCAAAAATGTGACTCATCTCTGAAAAAACTGTGGCCCGAAAACGGATCTTCTTGGAACTTTTTAAGAGCACATAGAGCAAAGTGATGTTGCTTGACGACGGTGGACGGATTCAGTTCTTGTACAAGCTGTTTTTTGTACGCTTTCAATTTAAGAACTCGACATAAAATCGTTCCATACGTCAGTCAAGTCTTCGAGACGTGGTCTATTCGATCGAATATTACCCAACAATGTTTACTGGGGCTCAATAAACTTGAACTATTTGTAAACGTTGTTCGGACGTAATAGTCATTAATAATCATGTATTTGATAAATATTAAGTCCTCAGCTCTCTTTTAGGATCTCTACTCGACGTTGTCTTCGCAAAAGATTCAGGTTTGTGGTTCTAGTTAACATTGACACGCTTCATACACATATCCTCTGCTATGTCGCTGATGCCAACATGATGGTTTTCAAGCACTTTTTCTTTAACTTTTTTGATGCTATCGTCATGAACATAGATGGTTGGACGGCTCGCTTAAAGCAAGTATGCGATGACTTCACGACCATCACTGAATACTTGTGTTCGTGACTTATGTACGGAGGCTGCTATATATATTTCTGGCCTAGGCAACACTCGTAGTAGACTCACCCGAAAAACGTCTGCAAAATTTTCAACGATTTCGTAACTGTGATTTCCTTGGAAAAACAAAATTTGAAGCAAACTCATTGTCATTTTTTTCATTGTAAAAATGGCCAGATAAGTTTTAAAGGTCGAAAAAAAAGTTGCTCCACACACACGACATATCGAGACCAAACTTCACGCGAACATAAAAAGTTTAAATAGACCAATCGGGGTCAGATTTGCCATCATCCAAAATAACGGTCTTTCTAGCTCATCTCTAAATTGTGAACCACTTGTTTCTGAGTTCATACTAAGTTAAAGCCATGCCCAATCTTTGTTTACAGTGCTCTCCATTGCGTTGACTGATTCCGGCTAATACAAAACAGGTATCGAAAACTGAATTCAATAATTTTGTCTACATCTTAACTTCATCTATTTATATACGAGACATATAGTATATCGGCGAGTCTTGGGAAGCAGGTCAGCAGTGGAAAATATTGCCAGAAGCAAGCAGCTTCACTTCTACTGGGAGCCAGGTCAAAGAGGCATCGGGCGCAATAAAATAGTGGACCAGATTGCCAAGAGTTGTGTACACCTAACATCCGAAGACGCGAGAAACATTGGAAAACCCATGCATTGTCTATACGACGATGTGGACAGAGGCATGGTAAAGAAAGTCAAATCCCAATAATCGGAAGTACACAGAACTTCTATGGGCACTCGATAAAAGAGACTGTAGGAGCACGATCGGAATACCAACTGGTCACTGTCTGGTGGCGACACATGACGGCAGAATGGGGCTGACAGATCGAGAAGACTGCAGAAAATTTCTAAAGCAAAGCACCAGGGAATCAATGCAGTATCTCTTGTGCACTTGCCCCGCATTGGCAAGACCACGCTGTAAGCATCTGGAGTCCACACGTTATGATATTTTGGAGGAGGTATCGATAGTGAGGCCGCAGTGTCTGTTAAATCGCTTCAAATGTGGGTATCCTAAAGTATGACTATTACTCATGGACCCATTAATTGAACTACATCTTGCATCGCAAAGAACCAAACTCTATGCGTGGATTTTTGGCCTACCAGATTAACCTAACTTCATCTATAGATATTAAAAAAAACAATGACAACAAAATTTTAAACAGAAACCCAGCTACTTATGTCCACATATTCATACGAATATCTACCAATCCTTATACATATGTACATATGTATGTATATAATATATAAAAATATACATACATACATATATGTATGTATGTACATATATTCTCAACCACTTCAAAACTGTTATCTGCCGCTGCTGCTGAGCGCTCAATAAAGTCCAATGTGGTGGAGATATGGAACTTTTGCATCTGGGGCAGATGGCTTAACCGATTGAAGGCTATAAAAAAGTCTAACGTCTAATAAGCCACACGGCGCTCCATGCACAAACAGACATACATATGTACATATATACATACATGTACAGCAAACACGCATTCGCCTCGATATCAATCCATAACCGTTGAAATTAAAGCAAATAAAGAAATAGAAGCGCAAGAACATGAAATATCAACGAAACTTATCTCGCGCGGCGCGGCTGCAGCGTCAGTTCCACCTAAAAGGTGAAATAGTAATATGGAAGTATAAATAATAAACAAAATAAAATAGAGCTATAAAACTATGGCGACAGCTTGGGAGGCCCACAACGCGGCCGCCGCGCCCATGAGCAAATCACAACGATTGCGCCTCAACCGCCGACGCTCTTCTCACGCAGCAGACGCGCTGAGAGCGGTGCGGTTAGCGGTGCTGGCGAGAGGACAGAGGTGTGGTGCAGCGCCGCTGAAAGGTGTTCGATTGAACCACAAACGGTAAACAATTTAATCAGCTCAAATATAGTGAGCAAATAAATGCGGATAAATGAGTGTTGGTGTGTGTGTGTGTGTGGAGCTATGAGGTTTCAGAGATATAAGGGCACATACACACACCTACAAATGCATAGCAAATAGTTATCGATGGCCGCAAACTGCGATTGTCTGTATGTATAATAGTTATATTTGTTTTTTTTTTGTTGCTGTTGTTGTTTGTGGCATCAACCGGCGTGCATGCCAGCAAGCTGTAAAAAATAATATTAGTGTTGACAGATTCTTTTGTCACTAAACAAATACCCGGTCTTATCTGAAAATAAACAAATCTATTTGTGCTACACATACATATGTACATAGATGTATGTGTGTGCATGTTGTGTGCTTGTGTGTGTGCCTGAAAATCCCGGTATCTGCGGCTGATTACCGTCGCTCTCGTGCAGATGCTTGAATCACACACCTAAGCGTCGTGTATAACGGCAAACACCTTCGTTTATTTACATACAATAAGCCTGTATGTATGTACATAAGTATGTGTTTACATGTGTACGTGTATTATATCGTATATCTCTGGACTTATAATTTTGTCTGCTTGATTTGCTGGTGACATCCAATATCCTCTAAGTTGTGTAATCAGCGCAATTCTTGGAAATTAGCGACGGTTTGTCAATTTGTGGGTTTAAGTGTGGTGAGTTGGAGCATTTTGTGCTCATTTATCATAATTAGATTGGTCACATGAAGGGGCGCTTTTTCAAACATATTTTTTGATCGGAGAAATAGTTGCTGTGTTGTATTCGCCAAAACTTGTATAGTGTCGAATCGAACGGAAAACTGGTATAAATGAAATAAACTGGTATAAATCACTTTAACTGGTATAATATGTTAGTTTGTAACTTGTATTTGCGTGGTTCGCCCATTTAATAATGAGAGGTGTACCCTGCTTCACAATTAAAATTTTTTTATGATCAAATTTGAACCGGATTGTTTCATTTAAACTGCGCACACAAACCGAATCGCTAAGTTTGATATCCATATATCAAGTAATTTTGGTTTGCTAGCTTTTTGTTTACGAGGTCAAAAGTTTCTCTGGCGATTTTCACCTTAGACAAAAGTCGAACAACGAGTTTGTTTGAAATTTTGTCATCGAAATTGTTGAAAGTGTTGTATAAGTGTTTAGGGTGGTCTACTTTATAACGAACACCAGTATTTGGGTTACACAGAGCTTTCAGTGAAGGTCATGAAGTCCACGAAGACTTACCTCTTACGAGTCGTTTAGGACGAGTCGTTAGGATGTTAGAGGATCTCAAAATCTCTTATGGAGGATCGACTCAAAAAATTTTGTTTAATATTTAAAATAATTCAAAAATAACGATGAGTAGAGGTCGTAAAAGAGATGCTTGACAACGTAGCTGAGGACCCCACATCCGTTAAACGTATCATAACTGGTGACAAAACTTCAGTTTATAAATATGACCTCGAAACAATCGGAAAATCTTACGAATGGAGCTCCAAAAATGAGCCGAAAAAATCAAAATTTGCTGAATATATTGAAGGCTATCTCAGAGACTTATAACTAGTGTGTAGGAAATTGAATTAAGCGTTACCATGCTATTAATCGTTCAGGTGCCTCCGGACTCGTATTAAAATACGTTAAAATTTAGTTTATTCACAGTCTGGGTCAATTTTGACCATATCATACCATGTTCCAGTTTATATTCCTAAAAAATATCTACATAGAACGCCATACTTATATTAGCTCAGGAGTCTATTTTAACGTCGATTATAAAGACTTACATACTTATATAATTATTGTCAGTCCGGGTCACACTTGGTAGAAGTCTTACTCCAGTATTGATGATTATTCTGTTGAATTGCATTTCCTTTGCGGTTATGTAAGATTCACAGACAGTCTACGACAACAAGTGGAGGAAGTGATACATACTTGAAAAGTCTAGGAAAATGATAGTCGAATCTGGTTAAGAATTATTTCCCTCAGAATTTAACCAAAGAATGTGATTTGAAAATAATTTTAATAAATTCTAAACCATTTCCATAAATTCTTAGATACACTTACATATATATGTTCATATACATAGGTATATGTATGTATGTATGTAGGTATATGAAAGTTGGGTATCTTCTATTATCTATTTTATTGTCATTTATGGACACCTCTCTATAATATCGCTTCGCAAATCATAAACTTCAAGGAATATTTTCTTGCATATTTAACGAATTCCACAGCAGCCTTATATGTACATACATATGTATGCAAATACCTGCAACACAGTACAAAATTCAGTTACACAGCATATGTACATACATACGTACATACATATGTACCTGTGTATTTATGTGTAAGCATCGTACTAACAGCTATTTACCCATACAAGCTGACATTTACGAAAATATGTACGCTTTTACTATTTGGCATCCAAATGCCAGCACGTGACTGGCTTGCCAATTGTCCGAAGATTTATGCTACAAAACAAAGAAACGCACCAATAAATGATGGAGAAAAGGTAAAACAAATCTCAGCTAAGCATTTTATGTCTCATCAAAGTATCAAAATAACCGATAATGACTAACCAACATGAGGGGCCATCGACAGCTGCAGATATGCATGTACTTACTACCATATAAACGTAAATACTTTGGAGAATGATCATTAAAGCCTATTGCGGCTTTATTGCATATTTGGATAACAGCAACAACATGCACATATATAAAAATATCATAGAGATATTGAATACTTAGTACATATACATACATATTTATGTGTGTATGTATACATATATCTACATATGTATGTATGTGTGTATGAAACATCATAATGTGATTCGCGACCTAACAAAAATAAGAACAACAGAAATGTTGGCCAAGTATAGTCACGCAATTGTTGGACGTTGTTACCACAAACCGCAATTTTTTAAGAAAATAATAAAATCGTTGAGAATTATATAAATTTCCAAAAACTTTTACCAAAATATAATGTCTAAATTAATGAAAAAAATAAAAAGTTTCTCTATTTCTTAAAAATTTTTCCTAAATTTTTAATCGATTTGATCCTAATAATTAGGAAAAACTGAAAAAAAGTTACTAAAATTTTATTCCTAAAAATTTTTTCCAAAAAAAAAAATATTTTTTTAAAAATTGTTTTCTAAAAGTTTTCTAACCCAAATTTTTTTTTCTCAAAACTTAGAATTGTTTTCTCTACAAAAATTTCTTAAAATTTTTTTCGCTAAAAACTCTTTTCTCTTAAAAATTTTTTCCAAAAAAAAAAATATTTTTTTAAAAATTGTTTTCTAAAAGTTTTCTAACCCAAATTTTTTTTTCTCAAAACTTAGAATTTTTTTCTCTACAAAAATTTCTTCAAATTTTTTTCGCTAAAAACTCTTTTCTCTTAAAAATTTTTTATGCTATTATTTTTTTTAATTAGAGTTTTTTTCCAAAAAATTTTCCTGTAAAAAATTGATTTTATTCTAAATATTCTTTGATCCTAAAAAAAGTTTTTCGCTAAAACACTCTTTTCTCTTAAAAATTTTTATGCCATAATTTTTTTTAATTAGAAAGTTTTTTTTTCTAAAAATTTTTTCTCTAAAAAGTTTATTTTGTTGTAAAAATTCTTTGATCCCAAAAAAATATTTTTTCTTTTAAATTTTTTTCTAAAAAATAATAATTACTTCTGGTGAATCAAATAAAACCCAAATAGATTCTAAAAGAAAAGAAAACAATTAAATTAATTTTGTTTATAAAATCATCTATGTACATATGGCAACACTGCTTTATCAAAATCACCAGCAATATGCCAAGATATGAAACATAAAAATTAATTCTAATAATATTTAAAATATCTACATTTTTTTTATAAAATTCTAACCATCTGGCAACTCTGCTTTATCAAAGTCACCAGCAATATGCCAAAATATGAAAAATAAAAATTAATTCCAATAAATGTTAAATATCTAAATTTTTTTAATAAAATTTTAGTCATCTGGTAACACTGTTTCATCAAAGTCACCAGCAATTTGCCAAAATATGAAACATTAATTCTAATTAAAATTAATTATAATAATCTTTGAAATGTCTAAATTTTTTTTTTATAAAATTCTAACCATCTGGCAACACTGTTTCATCAAAGTCACCAGCAATATGCCAAAATATGAAACATAAAAATTAATTTTAATTATATTTGAAATATCTACATTTTTTTTAATAAAATTCTAACCAGCTGGCAACACTGTTTCATCAAAGTCACCAGCAATACGCCACAATATTGTCCATTGTATATAGCCCACCATCCAACGGTCAGTCACTGCCACAACTATGTTAGCTATTTATATTTGCTGTTGCTATTGTTGTTGTTGTTTTAGTTGCCGTTGGTGCTTGTAGACAAATGCCGAAAAAATTTTAGCGTACATAAGCAGAAGGCGAACGCACTTGGGAGTAGAACCACTCGTCTTTGTATTGTAAGTATTTAGTAATGTATGTATGTATGTGTATATGGTCATGTGTGTGCTCATTTGCTTAAGCGCTTACCATAAGCATTAGCTCTAAGTTGGACTTAGGCCACTAAATGAATTTTTGATTTTTTTCTTGCTAAACTTATCATTCATAATGAATTTCGATTTTGAATGATTTTCTTTCATCACTTTCTCCAAAACGATTTTTGGCTAGAAATTTGGGTGGAGTCACAGCATTGGACAGCAATACATACAAGTACACATATGTATATATGTATACATATGTATGTATGTACATAAGTAAATAATTTAACATTTTTCCAGTTGCTGCAAAATCTTCACTGCTCTCTTTAGAAGCGTCTTCAAACTACAAGTATATATGTACATATGTACATATGTAAATATATGTATTTGCCTTTACCTGTCGCTGTTGCTGTTGCTGCGTCGTGACGCTACTTGAAATCAATCAATAAATGTTCACTAAATTATTCATGTACCAATACCACGTTCAGCATTTATCTTCGTGGCGAATATGGGTGCAAAGAAGACAACAAATCTATTCGTCGTGGTTGGGATAAAATTGAGAATGACTGAC
Organism: Bactrocera tryoni; assembly: GCF_016617805.1. Classification (NCBI taxonomy): domain Eukaryota; kingdom Metazoa; phylum Arthropoda; class Insecta; order Diptera; family Tephritidae; genus Bactrocera; species Bactrocera tryoni. The sequence goes on along the minus strand of NC_052502.1, from coordinate 14,314,240 downwards.
TGGTGTACCAATTGAGAGAGCGACCCATGACTGGCTGGATGATTGGATACTGGCTTGTGGCCTAGTATTGGTGGTCAGTTGCTAAGGTAACGGTAAAGCACAACTTGTACATAACAAAAGCTGAGGTGAAATGAGAAAAATACATACATATGTACTTACCTAGCTGAGTTCAAATAATGTTTGTATGCATGTACATATATATGCATGTATGTGTATGAGCATATGTACATACATATGTGTATATTTATATGTATTTTAAGCATATACTTGTACATATTTGTGTTTATATACATATGTATATTTACATACAAACATTCATAGTGGTTTGCCCTCCACTAAATGCGTCAGCACGATGAGCTGGATGTATCAGTTTTAACAATTGTTTGAATTATATACTTATATACATACATATGTACATACATATACATATGCACGTATGTACTTATCGGTATACCAATAATCTCATGATGATATATTCAATAATATTAGTCCAGATTTCTGAGGGACTAAGCGAGGTCTAAGTCTTTTGTTTTTAAGTTTATCGGATCCACTTTCACACTATTAATCTTCAATCAACTGCTATTAGCAGATTATTCGTAAAGCGTTGCCAAAATAATTTAAGAATCAATGATTCTAAAAAGTTTTCACAAATATGTATATTCAAGATTGGCTTTTCCTAAGCAATTTTTTTCAAAAACTAAAAAAATGTCCGAAATTTTTTTCGAAAATTTTTTTTTTTCAAGTTATTTTTTCCTTTCACATTTTTTTTTTGTAATATGTTTTTCCTTAATATTTTTTTACGCATTTTTGTATTCTCAAATTTTCTGCAATATATTTTTGCTTAATATTTTTTTACACATTTTTGTATTCTAAATTTATTTTTCCAATTTTTTTATTTTGTTTTAAAATAGATTCTAAAATTTTTCCCCTAAAATCTAAATGTTTTGTTCTTTCTAAAATTTCCAAATTTTTTTTCTTACAATGTTTTTTCTATATTTTTTTTCTTACAATTTTTTCTCAAAAATATTTCAAAATTAATAAAAACAAAAACAACTGTCTTAAAATTTTGCCAAAACTTTTTTTCCAAATTTTTTTCTTAAACTTTTTTTCTGAAAAATTTTTCCTTATTTTTTTTCATCTTTTTTCTTAAATTTTTTCTTACAATTTTTATATTCTAAATTACCTTTTCCATTTTTGTTCCTAAAAATGGATTTTTAAAATTTGTCGTTTTTTCAAAAATATTTTCCAAATTTTTTTTTAATAAACCACTTTTTTTAAAAAAAATTTTTCAAAAAAATAATTTCAAAATTAATAAAAATAAAAATAAATTTCTTTTTTTTATTAACTTTTTTCATAATTTTATTTTGCTAACTTTCTTTTTCCAATTTTTTTTTTATTTTTTCCTAAAAATCGATTTTTAAATTATAACAGAAAAAAAATAAATTTGCGAGGAAAGTTATATCGAAAATGGATAAAAACAACAAAAGAACTCCGAATTTCACCTCTAGCGAGTCGGAGCTCCTATTGGAACTGGTGGAAATCTCAATCCGATGCCCTATTTTTTCACAAAAAATAATTTCTTAATATTTTCCTTTTGACAAATAACTGAAAATTCAAAACACAAATCAGTTGTTACTTCTGCACTGCTTAAGTCTCCCATTTTCAGTACTTAAGTATGAACTATAGAACACTATTTTCCTGTTTTATATTAAGCGCAACTTAAGTATGGACTGTGAAACCGGGCATAAGAAATTAATATTACATAGAATTCAAAAATCATTTTTGATGAGTGTTTCTGGCCAAAAAGTCCATTTATAACCTTCAGAAATGAGGAGTATGACTCGCGGTTGCAAAAGAATTTCAGCTACTCTGTGTAAAATCCAACAAAATTTCCAGTATTGCACTCGTTGAGTTAATAATTAGCCTCAACGTGGATTATATTCTGTTCAGAGTTCAGAGAGTGTTATTAATACAGAAGCCACTTGTAGACTTAGAAATTAGAGAGTGAATTCGAGACACATTGACTAAGCTTAAGATTGACTAATATTTAATCGGTCTTAAGCTCTCTTATCAGATCTACACATGTATATAATTCTCAATCAACAAAATTAAGCATTTTCTACAGTCAACGCCTTACTTCTTGTGTATTTCTCACTAAAAAATAATCTTATAAATATTCAACAGAGCTTCAAAGACGCTTAAAAACGTGAAGCTCCTTTCCTTTTGGCGAAAACAACGATGCAGAAATCACAAATTAAAAATCCGCTCTATCAAACCATTAGATAATTTTGTAGTATATTATATCGTCACCTAAAATGAAAAATAACGTAACATCACTTTTCATATTGAAACAAATTTTGAGTTTTGGTTATAAAATGTGTATATGTTGGTTATATCTGACAGATGAGATTTTTTGATGATACGTAGGTTTCTAATTTCTCGTAACGATATATGTACATACATATGTGCATATGTACATATGTATGTAAGTATATGTATGTATGTATATCCAAGGCAATCATATAAAATAGAAAACATAAATTATATCTCCCATGTTGCGACTCTATGCCTTGCTACACCCTCCGCGTAAAGCTGCAGCTCTTAACATTATACCCACATATGTATGTACATACATATACAAACATTATATTTCAAATGGAAGAAATTCATCCATGAATCTTGCCTGAGTACATAAGGTAACATAACATATGTATGTATGTATGTTTCTATGTATGCATGCATACATATGTATCGCTCTATATACGGCTCACAAAAGTAACTATATAAGAGCATACATAAACACAATCATACATAAATATACAAATATGTACATATACATGCATACAAAAAAAATATATGTTTATACATATACATATGTATGTACATACATACATACATACACATATGTAAGTATAACCGCCGCATACACATAACTCACTGAAGCATGAAATGAGACGAAAATCCTGCGCCATGTCTTCAACATCTGCAGAGATACATAAAAGAGCACACACACATGTACGCACATACATACACACCTGCATTTAGGCGCTCAACAAACACCCACACACTCAAGCAAGTAACGGCCATGCGAGGGCAAACCACCCGTCGAGGTTATGTGTGGCGGCAGAACGCACGCGCATTGTGAACGCGCTCCACACGCGCGCTGGATATGAGTAGCTAATGCTCACCTGAGCGAAACAAGGACCAACGACCGACCAGCTAACGACGATGTCAGCAGCCAACACGCAGTATTGATATATATTATACATACATATGTACATACTATAAGTATGTATATGCATGTTTGTATTTACGAAGTTAAAGCTTTTGCTTGGTCATGCACATCTCGTGCGTCGCAAGGCAGAATCAAATTGCAAGCCGCGCCCTGATAGCTGTGAAAAACCATCCGCGTCTATGGTACCACATCTGCAGACAAGAAGAGACACTGATAGATACATATATATATCAATATATACTTATGTACATAAGTCCATATGTATGTATGTATGTGCAATGCATAGGTGTAGAAAAGGGATAGCAGTGCGCAGCAGTCATCTCGCGCGACACATCCGTTTGACATGACGCCGCATTTTCTAAACTCGCCTTGACTGGCCTGGCGAGGGAGACGCGCTGTGAGCGACGCTCAGGCGCAGGACGTCGCCCTGAAAAACCCGATTTGGCCAGCAGCCAAACGACAGTGTGAGCTGCTGCTGCTTCTGCTGCGAGCGCTGTCGGTCATAAATACTCCAACGCCCCCCAACATCCTGCATCGAGGCAGAGGAAAAACTATTAATAAGAAATAATAATAAAAACAAGTCAGCGAAGTTGCACTGCCTTAAGAGCTAGAATTTAAGCATTCGCTATAACTATATATACATATACAGATGTATGTATATACATATATACACATTTCATCTCCCAATTGTTGCTCTCAGCGCGCAGAGCTCGTGTATCTCAAAACTTGTTTCTTTTTCGGTGGCGCGCGTCCACCAATTGCCAAGCAGTAATTTATCAGCATTTGGTGGCGCTGTTCGCAACTGCGGCCTTTGCTCTCATTGTTGTTGTTGTCGCTACTTACTTGTCTACATTTATTCCAACCATTGTTTGTTGTTCTTTTTAGCTGCTTTTCTGATTCTTTATATTTTTTTCTTGCTGCTCGTTCACTTTGCTATTTGGGATGCTTGCAGCCAGCGAGAGCCACACGACCTCGCGCTGCTGACTGAGGAGCGCGCGCTGCGCTGCCGCTGAGCAGGGGAACTTCATTGGCTGAGCGCGAGAGCAAGCGCAGTTGCGTACGTGTATTTGTGTATATAGTGGTTGAGTATCTATGTGAGTTAGCGCGAGTATCTGTGTGAATTGGTGAGCGGCTAGCGCTTGCTGGAATCTACACTTAGCGCTAGACTTTGCTCGTGCTGCAGTCGATTGAGAAAGAACTTATTCTGATTTTGAGAATATTTCATGTTGATAAAGTAGTTAAATTATTTATATTTTTTGTTTTTTTTTTATTGTTTTCTTACTTTACAGATCAGATAGATAGGGTTTGCCGTTAGTTAGCAATATGCCAAGTGAGTCGTTATTGATTAGGGCAGGTGTACTTGCTTATACGTATGTATGTATATACATATGTATATATGCTTGAAAAGCGTCAGATTCTGTATCGATTAATAACAATAAAAATAGACTTTCTACGTTGTATCCGGAAAAACTGCTTCAATAAAATTTAAGGGTTTAGATGGGTTTCCTCTGTTAACAAACAGCATTTTTCAACTATTTTTTTCTCATATAAAATATGAAATATTTTATTAAAATTTTTATTGGTACATTCATACACTATTAACAAAGAAATTCGGAAATTTTTGGAAAAAAACATATCAAAATTCAAAAGTGAAAAAATATAAGTGGTTCAGTAAAAACCTTAACTTAGAACTTGGATAAAAAAAACTGAAAATTGGACTTTTGGCAGACACTTTTTCAAAAAAATGAAAATTCACGACATTTTTTTTTCAAATAGTTTTATTCTAAAAAACTCAAAAATCTTCGTCCAAGTCTTTAAGAATTGTGTAAAATTTCATGAATATCGTTTGAGTACTTCGTGAGCAATCTTGCCAACCGACTTCAAAAACATTGAGCTCTCAGTTTAGGTGCATTACAGGTCTGTTACATCAACATGTTAAAAAAACCAGGTACTATAACCGGTAAATAGGTAAAAGTTACCTGAAACAAAATATTTTACTTAAAATACGTTAAGAACTCCCTTCTTGAGAAGCCATCCACAGCAGTTTCGAAGTTTTTTGAAATTGAAAGAAAAAAATGTCCGCAGAGCGAATGAACTCGTCACACCGTTGTATTTTAGTATTAAAATCTAAATAAATTTTGATATTTTTATCTTCTTTATTTCAGCTTTGCCTTTTTGGCGAAAAAGTTAGAAATGAGACCGATAAAAAAGTTATCTATTATATAGAGTTAGCTACTTCCCTAGGAGTATTTATTACCACAATAAACCTGCAAGTAGGGTCCGTTGTTGGATCGATCTTTGAACCTAAGCTAACTCAATGCAGAAATATGCAAATATCCGTACAGCGAAAAGCACTGAAACCACCACAGCAATTGCATGTTGGTTATATGCACATACATATATGCATATGTAAGTATGTACATATGTACATATGCATATGCCCCTGTTAACCGGAGTATATACAGGAATTTCCACCTCTATCGTATCAAACCCGCAGCTTTACTTTCAATTAATTATTTGTGGTTGACTCATTTGGCAAAAACAAAAGCAAATACCTAATTGTGTTGACAGAGCATATGAATGTAATTTGTCCATACATATGTAAGTACATACATATGTATGTGTTTTAATATGTACTAAAATGCCCACTTATCACAAGCAGACATTCATAGACCTCCATATTGTTTTACCAGCGAACCCGAATATGCTTACGCGTGTCCCCCTTTGGCTGCTGCACACCTGCATGGACAATGCTGCTCTTTCAAGAATTCACACATACAAATACATGTGAAAGAAGTGAATACTATTTTCCACATCTTTTTATGTGTATATACATGTTTTATATATATACTTGTATGAATACATACATATGTTTATTTGCATTCGCGTGTGAAATCCAACGCCAGCCAACTCGAGCGCGTATTCCCCCACGACGCAGCGGCCCAAATGCAAGTGTGAGCGGGCATCGGGTGACGCTGCTAATGCTGCCACCATATCCACTTTAAGGTGGTGTAGAACACATGCATCGAGCAGTTTTACACGCTTAAAGCCCCATCACAGTTACAAGCCTTCATTGCCAACACATCGATGGACGAATTAAACACAATTTTTTCTGCTCACAATAAATTCAGGCGATAAGCACACAGAGACGATGATATAAGAAGAAACACAGCAGGGTTTCAAGAGGTGCGTGCCAATTTGTTGTTGATTATAGATCTATGTATGTATGTATATATAGATATACACGTATACTTATGTACACATAAGTACATATTTTTAAAAATATGTATAAATTTTAACTAGAATGCAGGCTTCATTTAGTTTTGTTGGTGCAAGCTCATCGGAACGTATATGTACATATTAACATCTTAGCTGTATGTATATATGTATATATTTATATGTATGTACATTTATTCGAGTTAATCGTTCGCTTTTTATCTTTCTAATTTTATATTTGTATTCTTCTTATCTCACTTATAAAGGGTATATTTATAGGAGCAGTTGAATTGTTAGTTAAGTTACTGAAGTTCTCTGCCCAGATACCGACGAGGGAGTTGTGGTTCGAAAGAAGCTGTTGGAGAAGAGAGGCGGTGAGCTTCTTTACGGATGGGTCAAAGCTTGCCGGGAAGGTTGGTGCAGGCGGTTTACTGTCAGGAGGTCTCTATGAACTCCAGCTTCATACTTTCTAACTATTACAGTGTTTTCCAAGCCGAGCTTGCAATCATTAAGGTAGCATTAGATTTACTGCACGGAGTGCAGTCTTCTTCAGAGAAGTGACCATCCACTAAGATAGCAGAGCGGTGATACTAGTCTTTAACTCATTAACAGTGCGTTCAGGGTTAGTTAAGGAGTGCCTAACCTCGCTATCAGTAGCATCGAGTGTCTTTGTGATAAGACTGGTGTGGGTATCAGACAATCGCAGGAATTTACAAGCTGATGAGCTAGCAAGGAAAGACACCCTAGAACCGCTATCGGTTGTATGGAAGCGGGTTGGTGCTACCGTATCCTCTTGTGTTCTACTACTAGACAACTGTGCTTCGCGAAATCTTGGTCAGCGCTGGACCTAGATCGGTACATGTGCTGTCACAAAAGCCTTTTTGCCCAAGATCGATCGCAAGAGATCTAGTGACCTCAATAAAGCTTACCGCTCTCTATTTGTGTTGGAAATCTTACCAGACGCCATCTGCAAAAGCTGCATGGAAAAAGATGAGGTGAAAACAACTAAACACTTCTCTCTTGTCGTCTGTATCGACAGATTCTGAAAGTTCGAACATTTTTCATATCTAAATAGGCGCAAGTTAAACGTCAACGTTCAAGCGCTCTTACAGCAAACCCCTTTATATGCACATACGCTTGCTTATACAAAATAAATATGAACTCTTGTTCGTATGTATGTAAGTAAGTAAGTACACATGTTCGCCGATATCGGAGTTTGCCTTGTGCTTTCGATGAATCGAATCGATTTTCTAAGCAATATCAATACGACGTTTGCTCCACTTCGACTTCTGCTGCTGCTCTTGGCAACGGCAGGTGGGGCGCTGACCATAATGTCGGCACTCAAATCGTCTCTTATCTAATCAAGATGGATGTGTATTCTGTGAAATTGGTATTTTAAGAGGGATTTTGTTCTCATGTTTGCGCCATTGACTTGTCGATATATTTTTAAATTGTGGCGCAATACAAATTCTGTTGGAATTTATTGCCGTTATGCATCGGCACATTGTTTGCGTATCGATTTTAAATAACATTTCATAGATTATGAAAGCTGTTTGCATAAAGAATGTCATTTAGTTTTACTTCATATTAAAGTTTTGAGCTTGTTGAAGAGAAAGCAAAAAAATATTAGCGGCAAGTTTTCGAAAATATTTCCGACTTATGTAAAATATTTGTAACTATTCATAAATTTAAGCTCTCCGTGAAAGCTCACGGTGAAAGCTTTTTCATCTAGAAAACAAATCTTATTATTTATCGCAGATAAATGTTCTGGTAGACGACTTTTGCAAAAAAAAAACAATATTTTCAATAGTCTTGAACTCGAAATCGCGGGACGGGAGGGAGATTCTCCATCGTTTAGCTTGAGTCTCCTGTAAACTGTCAATCAGTGAGATTTTGAACCTTAACTCTAGGATAGCCTATAGAACAAAGACCAATTGATCATAGTCAGGAACCCATACTAACCCTGTCATGTTAGTTATCAAAATATTTTTAGAAAACGTCGTGATAATCTTGATGACTCCTAAAACTAATTTACAGGAAATAGAGCCTCTGTTTTGTGCAATCCAACCTCTGCATAAATACCAAGTAAAATAAGCTACTTATATGACATTTGTAGACGAAGCTCTCTCGACTCCGCCCAAAGCATTAAAACTCACCTCTCCCCTACACAGACTGGGCTAAAATTGTGAGTTCAATCAACCGCTGTTGCATAGCAAAATTTACAGCGGATGACCAAAATAATAAATCAGCAAAAATGTGATGGGTATTAAGAAAAAAATTGCGCCGCAAAACAAGAGCAAATTGGCGAGACAAAGAAAATATGCATTCATTTAATATGAGCACTTTCGCATAAACAATATGATATTGCTATAGCTTACAGTATATACTATGTACATGTGTATTTCTGTAGGTTTGTGTGTCGGTGGGACGCTCTTGCATTTCGATATGTCAATAACCTGGCAGCTCAGAATGCAATCAGCGCCAATCAGTCACTCGGCGATAAAGTGATGATCATGCAAGAAGATCTGATACACACTGCTCAAGCATATGTACATACAAACAAACATATGTATGTTGCATGAACCTATATAAATATATAAATACATACATATGTGTGTATGTATGTTTGTATGCTGAGCTGTAACTTGGCGCGCGAAATTCAGATGTCCGCTGCATGGCGGCAGGTAAGCGAAGCGCGGCGAACGGGCATACGCTGGATCAGGGCATTCGGGAGGTGGGTCGATCGGGCGTCATTGGGCAATTGCTCAAGTGGATGGTGGCATGGTGAAAATTTATTGAAATATGATAATTTATTTATGCAATCAATTGTTTGCAATAACTGTGAGTTGAGTAAGACAAAGGTATGAACAGCGAGAAAAAAGTAACACACACATAAATACAAAGAAGTAGTACATATGTAAGTATGTATGTATGTATGTATACTTAAATATATATGTACATATGTATATGCGATGTAGCGCATAAATGAGTCAGCCAAAATGGATGAAGATAGTTTTGGAATTTTTCAACTCTTTCTAGGGAGGCAATTTCGATTGGTAATTAAACAATTTATAATTGAGGTTATTTGAAATTATTTTTTTTATTTTTTTTTTTCAAAGAAAATTTATACTTATGTATATACATATATACTTAAAATAATATTTGCAGACATACTTTGCACTCATTGGGGCCTTCTTCGGCCTATGTGGTGATCATTATCTAAATAATTCGATCAATAAAGTGACGAATCGAACAAGTCAAAGGGTGATCCAAGTAGAGCTTCTTTTTCAGTATTATTTTTATGACAGATCAGCGCTTCGCTCAACTTATGGTCAACATAAGCGGCCAACTGAGCGTACTATTGGCAACCCCATTACTCATCTTGAGACCCAGCATTCTTTATTGGATAATATTCGACCAAATAGCCCAAGTACAGCACACAATGAAGAAAATATTGCAACCGTAGCTGAGAGTGTATACGAAGACCGTGGAGAGTCGATTCGAAGCAGTTTGCAGCAACTCTGACCAACGTATGGAACAACTTGGCGTATTTTACGTCGCAGTCTTGAAATCGTACAAAATACAGCTTGTGCAAGAACTGCGACATCCCAAGCGACATTGCTCTATGGGCTTTTGAAAAGTTCCAGGAAGATCCGAAGTTTCCGAGCTAAATTTTGTTCACTTATGAGGCCCATTTCTGGCTCAACGGGTATGTAAGCAAGCAAAATTGAGGCATTTGGGACGAACAGCAACCTGAAGAGATTCAAGAGCTGTCATTTTATCACCTTTTTAAATAAGTTTTTGAGTTACAACCTTCTACTCGTAAGGTGTAATAGCTCATTTCCATCAATTTCAGTAGCTCCATTAGTTTATTTTTAAACGAGTTTTTCTTAAAAGCTAACACTAGGTGTACCCCTTAAGCACATTAAAACAAGAAAATCAGTCGAAAATTTACAAAAATCGTTGGTTATGCGTCAGTCTGTTAGATTATTGACTCAGCTTTCGAGATCAAATTTACAAAATAAATATATTTTTTGGTAAACAAAGGTGTGAGCTTATAGACTTTACATGACTTCAATATGCATATCAGGTATCTTGACTACCTACAGCTACCTGTGTGTACATGTACTTTGTACATATACTTATATATGCATGTATGTACATATGTATGTATGTATATACATATATGTATATTTCAGTTTGAAAATAAGCCCTGTTTAAATTCTTAGAAATCACCGAAATAAATGTTGATATCTAAAAATAATTTGTTTACGGTGTTATAATTATAATTAGTAGGCACTTTCGCGCTAGTATCTTTGTACATACATACATATGTACATATTTCTATATACATATGTATAGTAATACATATGTATGTACTATGAGTAAACAATATAGTTGCAGAGTACAAGTATTCGTGAATATAACTCTGATATATACATAGATTTATAGCACCTTACATTAGGGTGGGACAAAAATAAATTTTTTTTTGGCTTGGTACTGTGAAAGATTGGTTTTTAGACACCTCTAAGAAAGGGTCTCCTAGTATGAGTTCTTAATTGTAACGGGTAGGTGTTCTGCCTAACGGTTTTCTATGTGATTCTGTGATTCTTACTATCAGTTAGGCAAATTTATAGCTCGCTTTCAACTACTTGAAAAAATAACTCGTTTCATAGCTGGTGTAGGAAATTGAATGCTCCAAAAACGGTCTCTTATAATTTTTTCGTTAACCTAACTATTTATAAGATCTTAACGGGTGAAATGTAATTATTTTAAGACAATTTTTTTCCTTATGAATTTTATAACTCAATGAAAAAAAAAATCATTATAAATCGGAAAACTCAAATGTTTGTAGAAAATTTACCTCTCTACAAGAATGGTATATATGTACCTATTTTTCAGAGTACCAAGCGAAAACAATAATCATTTTATGTATATTAGGGTGGTCTTTAAATTTTTGGAAATGCCTGCGGATTTTTTTCTTAACAAATTTTGGATTACAAATTTATTTTAAATTGGAAAAAATGGAATTAAAATTTTTAAAACAATTTTTTAATTCAAAGTTTGAAAATAATTATTTTTCAAATTCAAAATAGAAAAAAAATATTTTTCAAATTCAAAATAAATTAATCAAATTAAATAAAAATAAGATAATACAATTAAGACCATGCGAAAAAAACAATCTGTATATGTATATTAGGGTGGTCCTTAAATATAAGAAAAAATTTTTGGAGAAGCCTGCAATTTTTTTTATTAAAAACTTTTATATCAAATTGGAAAAGAGCGAATTTAAAATTTAAAATTTTTTATTCCAAAATTTAAAAACAAATTTTCTTCAAATTCAAAATAAATTAATCAAATTAAATAACAATAAGATAAAGGGTTCTAAACTATGTTGATATTTTATTAAAAATAAGCTTGCTTTTTCAAAAGATAATTGAAATGGTGGAATATGAAATACGTAAACGCAAAAAATTAAATTAAAAAAAAAATTATAATTTTAGCATTTTTGAAAAAAAAAATAAAATTGAAATTTAAAACAAATTTAACTTTGAAAAAAATGTAATTTTTAATTAAAAACTCGCGATTAACATTATTTTTAAATTTTAATTTTTAATCCCATTTTTGTGTTTATTTTTCAATCCGGTTTTTTTTTTATTTAATGCATTAGTAGCCAGTGCGACACATTTAGCGCTGATCAGGGCGAACAATTTTAAGTAGTATCTCAAAAATTATATTTTTTAGAACCACCCTATTATATATACAAGTTGTGCCGTCGTATAACCAAATTTTGTTTTTTTTTTGTCGAAATCAATATGCGCCTAAGCGATCAGCGAATTATTGAGAAATCTCGCTTTGATTGTGATTACCCGTTGAGTTTGAGTGATTTTCGTTTCATTAATTTTGGCTGTGACTCTGAGGCAATGATGCCAGCAATATATTGTAAGTCACAACAGTAGCCATAAATTACATACATATGTACATACACAGATGTACGATACAATAAACTTACTAAAAAAGCAGATTAGACAGAAAAATACTGGCCTACTGTGGGATTTCCCGACACGAAAGTAAACTAGTCCCAAAATGAACAGAATGCAACTAGTTGTGTAAATATTAATCAACTAGTAATTTTAGTATATACATGTAATTTTAGTTTATATGTACATATAAGCAAGTGGGAAATAACAATATTACTTAAGTTAAATGTAAATGGATTTTACTGTGTTCTTTTTTTACTTTATTTTCTGCTGTTTTTTTTACTTTTTTCCTCTCAAAATGGGAGTTTGAAATTAAATAAGTGTAAAATTAAATAAATTTAAAATCAGTATTTCTTCTTCAGAAAATGTGTATTTCTTCTAAAATTTAACTAGTAACAATTTTGTCTCATTTTGAACTAGTTTGAGACCAGTGCACTTAATAACCAAAATCTTACTAGTAATATCAGCGTACAAACCATAAAAGCTAACGAATATTAGCAACAAATATAACAACAAAAACATCGAAATAAAATTCATTGAGGGCCAAACGCTGCCAATAGCCGCAGCAATGACCAGGCGGCAGCTGCGAAATGTGCGCTATGACAGCCAGCTTGCACAAAAAAAACAACGCAAGCAGTTACCAACGCAATAATATTGATAGCGGCTAGCTATCATTCACAACAACAAAACGCGATAATAACAAACAAAGTCAATCGTTGAAATTCCAAACACGAATTTTCGCGTGAAAACCTTTGCGTTAAATTGTTACGATTGTTGTTGTAGTGCCGTAATTGTTGTTGCCGGCGTTGTTTACATTTTTTATTGATTCGATTCTCATTTTGCATTTGTTATTGTTGTGGTTATTGATATTTCTTTTTCAGAAATTTGCGTGTACTCATATTTAAAGTTTGTTGTTGTTGTTTTATAAGTCAAAAAAATCGCCAGATGCGAAAGCCGAATGCAGCTTTGAGGTGAAGCTTCACCACAGCAAAGGCGTCACCGCATGTTTTTGCCTGAGAAGTGTTCGAGAATTTGAGTTTTTTGAGCATTCACTGATTTTACGGCTTAATGAACACCCTGTTGCAAGCTGGGTCTTATGTATCTACACACACACATACATACATATATGTACAGTTAAAGCTTGCATGCAATTTTGCGCATCCCCACAAATGAATCCAATGATGAACCACAAGTGACCGCAAAGCTGTGGTCCAACGATTCCCCAACGTAAGAATCGCTTAGCCAACCAATTAGTCTGTTGCTGTCAGCTGCGGCATCAGCTGTTCAGCTTATATAAATTAGCTGCTTGCTATTTGCTTTTGAACATGCGCATCTGTATAAAAAATTTAATGCAGTTGCGGAGCTTCGACACGCAAACCTGGACCATTTGTTTAAAGGCAGGCGTGAGTTATATCGAAATGACAATTTCGGGATCCCGATACTTTACTTTCTACTGTTGTGTACATAGATTGTATATGCAGGATATCCTTTACATAAAAAACCAAGCATATTCACTACCAATCCCGAACACCGGTAAACCCGAAAACATAGTCCTGTGTTTCGGGATTTGATTTTACGACATAAAACGCTTAAAAAATTGTTATAGTTTTAAATTAAAAGTTATAAATGTTCGTTCTTAGATTTGAAAGCATGAACGCGATCCCGAAACCTTGAAACCGAGGTTGGTGTTTAAGCGTGGGGATTAGGTTAGGCACTGCTACTAATCCCGAACATCGATAATACCGAAAATATAGTCTTGTATTTCGGGATTTGATTTTTCGACATAAAACGCCAAAAAAGTTCTTGTAGTTTTAACTAAAAGTTATAAATGTTCGTTCTTAGATTTGAAAGCATGAACGCGATCCCGAAACCCTAAAACCGAGGTTGGTGTTTAAAGGTGGGGATTAGATTTAATGCCAGTTATATTACATCCTGAGAAAACTCTGCATTATTTGAGAAATACTTTAAAATTAACCACGGCACCTCGACAATTTAGTCCCGCTTCCTGAAATAAGAAGCTTTGAAAATAATAAAAATCACGCTTATGAAAACTCATTATAGGTTTTAAATATTCAGAATAGTCCCGAAACAAACACATTTCCTCTAAAAAGATTTTTGAATGATCATAGCTCTCTTTGAGAATTTGAAATTTTGTCTTTGAAAATTAGGTAATTGTGCGAAAATATTTCCTAGAGGGTTGGTATTGAGGCTGCGCATAATTTTGTCACACAATGTTTAGCCAGTTATTTCTGACCATAATTTTTTCGACCGCAGAGGCAATTTGTTGGTTCCATCTTCGTGCATGATTAAATATTGACTCCTGGACTCCTTTGGTTAGTAATATTCACTTACATGCATCATATGTTAAGTACTGGTTGCTTTTCGCCAGTTTGTTTATGAAGTGTGAAGTAAACCCAGTGATAACTTGTCGAGTCAGGTAATTAATCAGAATGGAACGTGGATTAGATATGATATACATCTCTCGGAAACTATTCTTAGTATACTTGTAAATCCTACGTTTATCCTCGAGATAGAAATAGTTTGTACTTCCGATTGTTTCAGCGAGAAAACTGTCATGGAAAACATAGATGCTTATAGTACATAGCTCTTCGATACATCCGCAGAACTTACGTGTATCTCAAAGCGGTTTACAAAAGCTCTCGTAAGACTTTCGTGGTCCAGTTCTTTATCCTTTTTAGTGCTAGAACGAACCATTTCTCTTACGAAAGCTTTTAAGATGACAATCTGCGCTGAGCACAAGTTTCGCTAACCACAACTCGTCATTTGAAACTGCATTTAAACGCCTTACTTGTCAAGCCAATGCAATGCGCATCTGATCACTCTTATATGAGATCTCATAAAAGTCGACACTTAACTGCTATTATTATTGTTTTTTGATCGGCGGATGATCAATAAGTGGACATATAATTGCTGAGAAAACGGCTGCTGAGTAAGAAGGAAAAGTGAGGAAGTTCAATAAAAAGGATATAAATATCTCGAGACATAAATTGTGAGGTTATCATAAGTATTTATATGAGAAGTCATGTATTTGTGGAGACAAATACATACATATATCTCTTTGAACATATGTGATTATAATCCACACACATACAGCTATAAGTGCGTACTTTAAATTCCCAACAGGTGCAAACACTAGCTTTGCGGTTTGGAGCCAAAAATGCAAGAAAACAAAATCATAAAAAATAAAACAACAAACAAACACGCAAATCTGTTTTGTGCTATAAAAACTGACCTAACACAAACAAGCTGTCATTCGCCGGTATTTCCGAAATATACATATGTATAATACTTTATTTTCGCAATTTTTGTTTTCTACGAACATTAATAATATTTTGCCGTCCTAAATATAGAAATACATACTTATGTTAATATGTTTACGACTGAAGTATGTTATTTCTTTGGGTAACATCTGTACATAGAATTAGTTCATGTCATATCTAGTGAGATACCTGAAAGCCTTTCGCTACATTCACTACATTCAGAAGGATTTAGGCTCTAGACCTTACTTAGAAATTAAAGCTGAAATTAAAAAAAAAAAACTAAATTAAAAATATTCGGATAAATCTTGAGTCATATTCCCATAGGGACAGCAAAGGACGTCATATTATTTGCCGCACTTTTGACATTTCTCTTCACTAAGGTTTGCCATTTCTTCATGGAAAGATATACGATCCAACAACGATTCGAAATTATTAAAATTTACCACCGAAATTCGGAGTCAGTTGCCTCAACTTTAAAAGCGCCACGTGCATTTATGGTCGTCATAATCGTCCTGTCATATCAACAATTGAGCGTCTAGTGGAAAAATTTTAATCCACAGACACAGTTCAAATTGTTCCCGTGCCAAAAAAAGCGCCTGCAGTGTCGAGAATATTGCTGTCACTAGCGCATCAATGGACGAGGACTCAAATGAGTCTCCCACACGTCGTTCTTAAGCGTTGGGGATCTCTGTGATGTCGTTGTGGCGAATTTTGTGAAAAGATCTTGGCCATCATCCTTAAAAAATCAAATTGACGCAAGAACTGAAGCCGCTTGAACACCAGGATCATCGTATGTTCGTGAATTGGGCTGAGCAACAGCTTCAAAATGATTCGGATTTTCATCGAAAATCTTCTGCGATGAGGCTCATTTATGGCTGAATGGTTTCCACAATTAGCAAAATATGAATTATTGGTCAGTTAGTAATCCACACGTACTCCACGAGTCACCATTGACGGCTCAGTCAATTAGCCGCCTCGGTCGTGCGACGCCGTTAGACTATTTCCTGTGGGGCTACGCCAAGTCTATGATCCATGCCAACAAGTCAGCGACGATTGATGAACTTCATACGAATATCCAATGTGATATTGCAGCAGTATCGGCAGATTTATGCTTGAAAAACGTCGAAAATTGGGTTCAGCGTCTGGACTTCTGCGAGCGTGTCCGTGGAGGCTATGCAAACGAGTTCCATACATAATGACGTCCAATTTACTTTCATAGGAATAAAGAATTTCATTGATTTCTTTTGTAGCGCTCTTATTTAAAAGTCCGTTGCAAGCAATAGGCAATTTTGGGTTAGGCTATAGCAGTGTCCTTCGTGTGAAGGCATTACTGTCGAAGTTATTGGCTTGGATTTCTATAGTATAGTTGTTGCCTCCAATAGTTTTTTCAGCTAATGATAGTTTTTTCAGCTAATGACAATAAAATCGGAAAAAAATTCCATCACTTGAAAAGTCATCGAAATAGTAAACGGATAACGAACATCATTTTTAAATGGACTGAACAGATATGTAAGTTGATATTCTGTGTTTTAAGAGAGACTTAAATGTATTCGTATCACAAAGAAATTTTTGAATAAAGGAAATCCAAAATTTGCTCTGGAGCACGAACTAGGAGTGGTTTGAGGTTATAGATAGATAGAGAAATAAATGAGGATTGCATCGCGACCTAAGGTCTACTGTGCCCGCTCCTAAATCACAACTAATATTGATAAATATGCTACTGCTAAGTGCCATTGAGGCGATGTGATCTCTACTTGGAAACATGTATCCAAGTGCCTTTATCCTGCGCTTACAGACTCAATTAGCAGGTGTTATGGAGTTTCAAATCCATATCGCAGAAGCGGGCATTCGAACAAGAAGCTAAACTCGTGTTATATAAGTGCTTCTTGATCTTACAATGGATAGTCTATAAAGCGAAAAGAGTCTGAATCTGAGTTTGTTCCTTGTGAGATTGATTACATATTTAACCCATTAAGTTTGTAACCACTCATTAGCAACTTGGCAATTCGCATGCCATGGAGTTGTTGCCAATACCACTCCCTGCCCACTCTTTCATCTTTATGGAGCAGCTCCTTTATGGTGGGTCCCATATCACTGCAATGAAAGGTTCAGGTCCCACAGCTCATCAGACAGTTCATTCTCGGTTATACCTTTGTGACCTGATAAGGTGCACTTGGTTACGATCTGATAGACTGTTCGTTCAGCCGTTCTATACACTCCTGTTTGAGATTATAAAAAGACGTCTACTGAATGACTTTTGAATATCGAACGTTGTCCAAAGCAAGTGATTGTAAATTTTGATAAGGCGGTGGAAATTACTCAAAAGGAGCATATTTCGCAAGTACTAAAAGATTTTGGGGTTAGTTTTTTGGATCCATGCTAAATGATTGCCCGAAATTGAGTCCCGAAAAATATAAAATATATATTTTTAATAATAAATGATAAATATACTTCATTATATACTATATATACATACATACATATATGCATATAAATGCAATGAACTTCACATTTGACTAATATAATGCATACACATGCGTATATATGTATATAAATATGTAAATGTCTGAATGCATGTGTCTTCACAATTAATTAAACCATTTTCTTTGGCTACCAAACGCATCAGCATTTAGCGTTGCAGCGCATGCCACAGAGGGGGAAAGAAAGGAATAAAAACTGAAATGAAAAATTACAACAAAACCAACAACCAAAGTGAAAAATTACAGCAACAACCAATTAATAGCTTTAAACGGCTGCAAAACGATAGAAAACTCGCACACCTTTCATACCACGAACACGTGTAAGTATGTTTGTATGCGTGTTGAATATATTAAAATGCATTTGCATGTAAATAGTAGTGTTTGTATGTATGTACTCACTCAAATGTCTGTAGAATAGACGGTAAAAGCCAGCGGAAATTGAAAAACACCTGCCTCAGCACTCTCCGTGGAAAGCATTAATGAAGGCGCGCATTCGAGACCAATTTGTTTGCATGTTTTTATAGGCATGTGTGTGGGTTGCTGCGAAGCTGTGGCACGAGAGCGCATTCGTAACGGATTTTTCTATAATTTTATGCTGGCAATTCAAGTTTTTTTCTGTTGTATAGTATAATTCATGTAATTCGGTGGATGATTGCTTAAGGTGCCATTTAATTGATGTTCTTCCACGGCTGATTACCTGCGTACTTGTATGTGTGTATGTAGCTATGTTTGTTAGTATGGTTGTTAACATTTGAAATATGTATGTGTGTATGTGTGTATGTCAACCACTAAATAATTTTTTCCAAATTTCTAACTGTTAATATATATATTTTTTAATTTAAACAATTAGGGCATTTTTGAAGGCATACATTTTTAGAATTGAAATTTAAAAAAAAAAATTCTAATGTCATGGGCAAGAATAAAAGCACAACTTCAAGCGAAAGAAAGGTCATATGGGAATGTTTTCAAAAATATCAAAATATTGCCAAAGTTGTAGATGTTTTAGGATTTTCTCGAGGCAAAATTAATAACGATGTTCAATTTTATAAAAAAAATAAGACTTTTGGAAATTTATCGCGTGAAAAGCCAAGAAAGACCACCCGCCCTGAGGATAGGGTCTTAGTAAGGCTAAGTAAGTCTGATCCATTTTTAACCTCCACAGAAAGTAGGGCTCAATTAGAGGAATACCACGGCGTAAAAATATCTGCGCAAACTGTACGAAGACGACTACAAGAAAATTCATTGAATGGCCGTTTATCAAGACGAAAACCTAATGTTTCGAAAAAAAATATTGAAAAGCGAAAAGCGTTTGCTAAAAACCATCTCTGGGAGGACTCTAAATTTTGGAATTTGGTGGTTTGGAGTGACGAATCCAAATTTAATGTATTTGGTAATGATGGGAAACCATATGTAAGACGACCCCCTTTGAAAGAACTCAATCCCAAGTACACTAAAAAAACCGTGAAACATGGTGGTTCATCGGTGATGGTGTGGGGTTGCTTTACGTCATCAGGCGTTGGCCCGATTGTTAAAATAGACGGGAAAATGACAGGTGAAATGTACAAAGGAATACTGGAGAACAATTTAGACGGTAACTATGTGGACAATTCACCGTTAGCTTGGATTTTCCAGCACGATAACGACCCCAAACACTGCTCGTGGGTCGTTAAAACTTGGGTACGTAGTCGAAATATTAAAATTCTGGATTGGCCAACTCAAAGTCCGGATCTAAACCCCATAGAAAACCTATGGGGGATTATAAAAAAAGCCGTAGCTGCACGAAAACCTCGCAACAAAGATTCTTTATGGGAAATAATACAGACAGAGTGGTACCAAATAAGTCCCGCTCAATGTGCTACTTTAGTCCAAACAATGCCTAAGCGATGTACTGAAGTGCTACGTAATAAAGGATATCCAACTAAGTATTAGTCTTAGGTAAGGTAAAACTGCACTGCTTTTGAACTGAATTAAAATTTCTTGCATTTTTTGTAAAATTAAGTTTCATTCCTGTACCATAGAAGTTGCTTTGAATAAACTTTCGTTCTGTTACTGGCGTGACTTAATTATATGAGCACAAGTATATGTCAACTACCAAAATAATTTTTTCCAAATTTCGAAATGTTTATATATTTTTTTTAATAAAATTCAAAGGCATTTATCTTTAGAATTGAAATTTTTGAAATAAAAAAATTATAATTTTTTAAACAAAAAGGGCTTTTAAAGCTATTGCTAATAAATTAAAAATAATTTTTCTAAGTAAATAATCAAAATTTATTAAAAAAAAAAATTATTGTTTTCTAAAATTTAATTAAAAATCGAAAATATTGAAATTAGTGAAACCACTGGTTACTTTTTTCGGTAGGTATCGGAGTTGTTTTTTCAGAACAAGTTCATCTCGGTAATGAAGTGCCTTGAATACTGAGGAGTCAATTTTATAACTAGTGTTATATATATATTAAGTCTTTACCTTATTTTTCAATCAATTAAGCTCAGTAACTACATATGTACTTTAAAGTGGTTAAGCCAAAACAAAGTGGAAATTTTAAAATTAATAGTTACCTAAGCTTGACAGAGCCTATATGTTCCAAAAACATTACTCAAACACCAAACAAACAAACACAAAAAACAATGTCTTAAAGGTTGAAGGCCTATTCCTTCAAAAATATTGCACAAAAACCAAAAAAAACAACAAAAAATTTTTTCTAAAAGCCTGGGATCCTTTTCTTTCAAAAATTTTACTCAAAAATCTAGCAAAAAAAAATACAAAAATATTTCATACTCAAGCAAGATAATAAGGCTTCAACAAACCATATTCATGAATAACCCTTCATATTTCCACATGCTTTTTATAAAATTGAGAAATATATATCTTTTTCTATGTGCAAATATATCTTCTCACATAAATGACATAGCAGCACGATGTAAATAACACATTTTCCTCTTTGCACCGAAATTAAGTCACGTGTGCTAAGGCAGTGTGCCAAAAAGTAAACACCCACGACATCACGCGACCAGTTGAAAACGATAAAAGGATATTTTTCACATTTTCTAATCCTCAGTAACTTTCTGGGCGAATTTTGAATGGATTTTATTTTGTACACTGGAAAAAAATAAACGCTAAAGATATGTTTTATAAAAAAATATTTTTATACTAAATGAAAAAGAGAAAACTATTAACTAATAAAAATAAAATTTATATCTATAACTAAAAATACTCACAAATATAAAAGTAAAGAATTATTTTTTTTATAGACAAATCGTTTTTTCCATAAAAAGTTTCCAAATTGTGGATATCTTTTGTGGAGCCATTGTGAAATAAGTTTCTTCATCTTGTGGACGGTCTTGGAGTTGAATCAAACTTAATCACCTGATTTTCAGTCTTGCGACAGAGAGATTGAAACGGAATGGAGCAACGCTCGACGAAATTTGAGATGGGGAATCCCACAAGGTGGAGTTCTCTTTCCTCTTCTATGGAACCTGGTCAACAAGGATCTGCTTAAAAAACTTGAGGATCGTGGCTGCCGTGTGATTGTCGGAAGTGATCTCGCTCCGTAATGGATTTATTTACTAGAAGATACAAGATCCCGGTGGCAACGCTGCCAAAAATGAGACACATACGTCTGCAACCGACAGATATAGTGAAATATGTAGGGCCCATCCTGATTTGGAAGCTTTCATGGAAGCCGAAGAGAGAGCAAAAACGGCAGCGATTACCTTATATCTCTCCGAAAGTGATCCTATGGCTGTGCGTTACCATAATCAAGCCTATTATGTTCTATGGAGTGGTACACTACATAGTCAACGTAGACATCGACGGAAGGTGTAAGCCTGCGAAAGTTGCTATCAGACTTAGAGAATCTGGGTTCATAACAGAACACTTGTCTGAACACTCGGATATCCTCACACACTTTGGCTTCATACCCGATAACTTGGGTCATGGAGTCGGCAAATCGAACTCTGGCGGCCGATATACCGGCGAGAAAGTTGTGTGTAGGAACAAGCCGTTAGGAAGAGGGAGAGTAAACCTGATGAGCTGGCAAGGAAAGGTACCATAGAATCGCTATCGGTAGAATGGGATATGATCGGTGTTTCAGTCTGCCCTTGTGTTTTACTACTAGAAAGCTGGGCTTCGCGGAAACTTTGCCAAAGATCTAGTGACCTCAGTAATGTTGGCCTCTACTTAGTTGTGGACCTTTTAAGGACCGTTAATGTTGGGAATTTTACCATCTGCAGATGCTGTATGGAAGAAGATGAGGTGGAAACAACTCACTACTGTTCCGCGTTTGGGAGATCAAGACTTAAACACTTGGAATCGCATACCTTCAGCCATCCCTTCAAACTGGTGGGAATGGAAACCAAACGCCTTTGCAAACTTGTATTGGCTACTAAGCGTGTTGCTAATTTATAAGTTCCAACACAGGAGTTCTTCTTTTATATGGCTTCACAAAGAACTACAAATAGCAGTCCATGTGCAAAGTCTCAGACTAGACATCTAACTTAACCTCATCTGAGATCAAAAAATATTCAAATTTTGAGAACATGATGTGATTTTTGAAAAAAAGCTTAATTTTATCCGAAATCTTGGTCGTTTTTAACTCTAAATATAATTGTAAAAATTCCATTAAAATTTAATATGTTACTTTTGAAGTTATAAGAATAAAAAATTTTGATTTTTTCAAAATTTCCTGTTCAGCCAGACACAAGTCAAGAAACAAGTCTAGAATTTTTAGTAAAACTTTCAAAAAAATAATCAAAAAAGTACTTTATTATACAAGTTTACCTTGCAAAAAAGTCACATAATTTCTCTCAGTGCATACTCCAATATTTATTTAGTTCGAAATATTGTTAAAAAATTAAATTTTCCCACTCGCAGTTTGGGTACTTTCAAGCAGAATTTCAATTTGATATTTTTATAGTTTTTTTTTTTTCTCCTTTGTTAACATTATGCGTGGTTCGCTTTGTTTTGGGGTTATGTTGACTTTATCGGTTGACTCTCTTTATTGATTCTGTCATTTCATCCGCGGGTGTTTCAACATCACACGCTTCATAACATTTGCCGATGCAGAACAACAACGACAACAACAGCTAAAGCTGCATTACAGAAGCACACACATACATACATATATACATACACATACATACATATACATGTATACAGACACACTCACATACATTCGTACGCGTAGCGCACAGATGATGCATTTAATCGATCCGAAAGCGATCACATTCCAGCGAGATGTTTATATTTACACGACAGTTTTTTAATACACGCTCCCCGCGACTGCCGTAAAACGCCGAAACGTTGCCACGTTACGTTCACGGTATCATATTACGCGCTTAGCGCCAGCGCCAGTGACGCCGGCAGAGGAAGTGCGTAGAATTCGCATTTTATTGGCGTGCTCCGGCGTTGTGTCTGTTTTCCGCACTTGCGACTGCAATTTTGCAATATTTATGTTTGTATATACACATGTATATATATATATATATATGTGTGTGTGTGTGCTAACCGCATCTTGTTGCAAACAGATGCTTTTTTAAGCAGTCACAAGCTGCATAAACTTAAATGCGAGCGTTTACATATAAGCATACGAATTTATTTGTATTAGCAGCATATATGTATGTACTATATATGTACATATGTACTGTAAGTATCTATGTTTATTTGCATCTGCATTTACAAGTGCGATTAAAAGCTGTGAGAAGGCTTTCATTATTGTTGTTCTTCTCTTTTTTTTTGTGGCATTATAAAACTGCGAATTCTGTTTGCTCAGTAAGCTGATCCGCGCGTCTCCGGTGGTGCGCATTCAAGTTAGTATATGCACATACATATGTATGGGTATACAATCCACTGTCATTTGTGTGTATTCTCTTGCCATTCCATATGCTGACAGTAAATTTAGATACAATTACCGTAACGTATCTCAAATGTTTTATTAAAGTATTATATTTAATTTGTCTACACACATACATACTTACATATTTATATACATATCCATACATACAAACATATATATGTGTAATCTGTCAAATCATCATTTCTGTTTTTCGAGTTTAGTAAAGACTGTGAACATATGATATGATAACATCTAATCAAACTTGACTCGGACTGGCGAAAACACTTAATGTAATGGGTTGTCAAAAAAGTCTTGCGATATTTTTATTCAATTTTTTTTTTATTGAAATTGAAATGAATTTTTGATGACTCATGCCCAGCTCTTGACCGATGCTACGGCTGCTACTACGCCGGTCTCTTTCGACCAATTCAGCGATTTTATCGCAATTTTCGACGACAGGCCTTCCGGCGCGTGGCGCATCTTCGACCACCTCTGCACCAGAACGAAAACGTTGAAACCATCGCTGTGCGGTGGAAATGGAAACTGTATCGGGTCCATAAACTGCACAAATTTTATTGGCGGCTTGAGATGCATATTTGCCTTTATCGTAGTAGTACTGTAAAATACGCCGTATTTTCTCTTTATTTTGCTCCATGTTTGCGACGCTATAACTCACGAACGACTAAAAAGAAACGACAATCAATCAAAAACGTGTTAGCGCGTGAAATAAGCTTTCCAAAAAGGTATAGCATGACCCGATGCGACGAATAAAACTAGAACTACGCGCTTTCGACTAGCGAAAATATCGCAAGACTTTTTTGACAACCTATTATTTTAATATAAATCTTTATAAACGACTTCGAAATAGGTCACTAAACTAATACAAGCAGACCAACGCCTGACAAACTTTTCATACACTTATTATAATGTCATCCCAGGAATTTAGTGCCCACAGCGAAATTTGTTTTTTTCCGTTTCGTCTGATTTTTAGCACCACTCGCTAGATTGTTGGATAGCTTTGGCGTCATATTCATAAACTCTTATCTTATCACCAGTAACGATGAGTGTATATGATGAATATAGATCCTCAGCTACATTGTGAAGTATCTGTTTTGCGAACTATATTCGATATCCTTTTTACAGCAGACTCAGTTCTTTTGGTACGAGTCTAGAATTCGTACGCTTCATACCCAAAACACTAATCAAAATGTATTGAAACGATCCATAAGAGAGGTTGAGACCGTCAGTTATCTTTCGGAAGCCAATACGACTATTTTCAAGCACTGTTTCTTGAAACAGCCCTTCTTAAACAAACTTTTTCTAAAAATGGATTTGGTAATGAGCGCAAGACGAAATATCTCCTGTCATCAAATGAACGGTCGTCGCACTCCCAACTTGGCACCCACTGTTCACAGTCACTGTTGACAGTCATAACTTCGAAGACGTAGATAATTTCGTCTATATTGAAGCCAACAACAACAAACTTCAGCCACGAAATACAACGCAGTATAACTCTTGCCAATAGATGCTATTTCGAACTGAGTAGGCATTTGAGAAGTAAAGTCCTCGCTCGAGTAACAAAGACCAAATCCTACAAGTTATCATAGCCGTCCTACTATATGGTTCAGAGACATGGACGATGACAACAGCTGAAGAGTCGACGTTACGAGTTTTCTTGAGAAAAATTCTGCGGAAAATTTATATTCCTTTGCGCATTGGCAACAACAGTGGATGGAACGATGAGCTATACGATCTATGTATACGAGTTCAGCTACACTGGCTGGGTCATGTCGTCCAAATGTACGCCGTAACCACCGGGGGAAGCAGTAGAAGAAAAAGATCTCCAGTCCGTTGGAAAGACCAAGTGGAGAAGAACCCGGCTACACTTGGAATCTACAATTGGCGAAAAGGATTGTACGGTGTCTACGTCATTAAAAAAGAAGAAGATGTTTCTTAAACTTTATCGTTGTTATCCTCATTAAGAAAGGTCACATGAGACAAGTTTTTCGTCATAAAGTACACTTCCATGCACAGTTTAAATAGACTGGACTAGTTTGGGCCAATTTGATCAGGTATTGTTAACTTTCCTGCTGGAAAAGCGGTAACTAAAAGCCGAGAGTTAGGAACCATCTGAAACTTACCGATCTAAATGAAGTTACATCTCCGAAAGTGCAGGCCTTAGCGGGATAAAATCCGGATCAATTCAGGTAACTTAGAACCGTCTGTTGTGGGAAGCGGCCTTCGTTCTGGATACTGTAGCAGGTTAATCTCCTACTTATACAGAATCGACTTCGACATATTAAATATACATATGCATATTCCTGGGTCTACCGTTGGATGACAACTCATTGTGATCTCACCATCCTAACGGGAGCTAGATAAAAAGGGGATAACGGGTTCAAGCAGTCGGGCAGTGAACGGGCTTGTGGGAACTATTTGTCGTTATTCTGACCACCGCTTCGGCACATAAATTCCCTTTATTTACGCCTCCGTGTGGTTAGGTATGTAAATACCGTTAACTTCGTTCGAAAAATCCTGTGAAAATGCATTGCCTACTTGGTGGTGGTAAACTTTGCTTAACTGTATACCAAATTTTGCACCACAGACTAAAGTTTATTCTGATCTAAACTTACTAACACCTGTCTCATCCTATCCGCATAGCCACAGTTAAAGTCTGGATGAAATATTAGACATACAAACTAATTGAAAATTCATAAAAAAAAAGTCTTTTATGGAATTTAGACAGTTGCAGAGATGTTTTTAATGGCTTTTGGGTGGCCTTTTCAAGTATTTAGTGAAAAGCGAGTTGATTGTAACTGCTGAGATGTATCGATGTCTTAGTGGAAATACCTATGTATCTGCAACTTATAAAAAAATACTTATAAACCTATGGATATATGGGTATATTTTGTACATACACACTTACATATATACATCATCTCCTAAAATGCAAAACAAAGTATCTTCAAAAATTTCAAAATTGCGCTTTTTATTGCTTACGATTCACTACATCTTTTTATAAAATTTTAAGTTTCCGCTAGCCGATATAACCAATATATAACCAATAAATAACCACTATATAACCCATATTAACCACTATATAACCAATACCTAACCACTATATAACCAATATATAACCAAACATAAAATTTTGTTTCAATAAGAGTGGTTTCTATTATATCGTGTTTTCTTCGCATTTTAGGTGACGAGATGCATATAACTTATGTATGTACATATTTATCTTTTTATATGCATTAATACATATGTACATCTGTGTGTGTTTCCACAGCTGCATAATTTACTTGACAGGAACTGTGCCTTTGCATATATTAAATAACTTGGCCAAAATGTAATTATCCCTCGTAGCATTGGCCGCCGTGTTGTTGCTTTTTCTTTTAACCACATTCACACAAACGTCTCGCTGCGCATTAATCTACGTATGCATATGTGTGTGTGTGACTTAACGACTGCATTGAAGATGATTCGTTTGTTTCGTTAACTTTTTGTTGTTGTTGCTGATGTTGTTTTTGGAAGTAAAAAAGGAAGCCTCACAAATGTTCTGCTTCACTTCCTTTAACGTCTTTTTCAGCCTCAAAAAGTGCTGTGCACTCTTCGCATTTATTTATTAAATACGCCCCGCTTTTATTGCCTCTTCCTCTTCCTTTTTGTCAAGTCTTCCTACTGTCCTGCAGTTTTTAATTTTCTTTGCGTTTTCGTGGCTGTGAAGGTGTGTATTTTTGCTTCCGATATAAAAACGTGTTATGCAAAGGCAGTGCTGCATTTGAGTGTATGTATATATGTAAGTATATAAGTATATAAGAATACCTACATATGTACACTCATATGAATTGCTACAAATTACTGAATTTCATAGTAATTTATTTTTTTTTATTTTATGTATATAAACATGCATATGTATGTACATATGTGTATTCGCATAATTCAAATCCACTTCATTTTGGAAGTGCAAATCACCGATTTTCGCTGGGTAATGACTCACTTTAATGAATCATGCTCGGTAGACTGGAGCATACACTCAGCCACAGATACGTTTATGTGTATGTACATATGTATATAGTATGTAAGGACAAGTACATAAGCTTTGAGTATTTGTTTTACGAGGTGGAACCCATTGCTGTCAACTATTATTTGCAAATTCATCAAAAGTTTCACAAATTGATTCCAAAGTCTACTAGGAACTTTAAAAATAAATAAAATATGCAATAAGAAGTAAAAAAGCGTTAATCCCGCCTGCGCCACTGCTATAATACCCTTCACAGTTGCATTTTTTAATGCATAGATAGGTATAAAGAAGAACTTTGTCTATATTTTGGTCGTTCAGCTCATATTTCAGCTATATTCTAGAGTGGTTCGGTCTGAATTTTTTATCAGAAATTTGCTCCGTTATTTTAGACAATACATGATGCCAAATTTCGTGAAAGATGTATGCAAAATTTCAGATAGATATCTCAAAAACTCAGCGACACGATCGCGTTTCTATAGCCAGACGATAAACGGACGTGGCTAAGTCGACTCAGCTCGAGGGCAACATCCCCTGCCATTAAAGAAACACCCGATGCACTCGCGACTTAGCTCCCACGTCATTGTTGACAGTCATAACTTCCAAGTCGTAGATAATTTAGTCCACCTTAGAACCAGCATTAGCACCACCAACAACGTCAGCCTTGAAATCCAAATTGCTTATAGCAGTGATTCTTATTAACTATGATAGTATTACAAGCGCTTCATATCCATTAATTGCTTTTAAGCTTAAAGCTTCACGGCAGCGTACTCAAGGCAATTAGTGAATCAGGCCACATTCCGTCCCTAAAACCTATAAGACCCAAAGATGGGAGGAAAGCATCCTTACCACACCGGCGAATCTAATGATATGACTCCATCCTGTAAATTCGCTATTAATGTCTTAACCTAAAAGCCCACCACAGAGCAAAAATTTTTATTTTTACTACCTTAGTATTTAGGAAATGGTTAATTCATTGAATAACAGTGCCTTCCAAAACATGCTGACTAACCAATTTTGTACACAGCATTGACATTAGCCTCGTTTAGTTCTATCTCAGCCACACAAAGTGCGTTACTATATAGAAAACGCCCTCTTTTCTTATTTGAAAACCAATATAAAAGCTGGCTTAGAGTATATTACACTTACATATACATATGTACAAGTATATCTACATCTACAAATACTTCATTATATAGCAGAATAAAGACAAGGTTGAAAATTATATTGTACTCCCTCGCCAAAGTCAGCAACATTTTTGTGCATTACTCCCTCTTTCCACTTTCTTCCAACATATACCGGTTAGATAGTTTGAAGCTGCTGTTGTCATAAGCTAATAGCGGTTAGTGCTGAGTAGAAAGAGCATAAGCAGTGGATCACAAATATTCCGTTTCCCTGGTGATGACAAAACCCACTATGGAATATGCTGCAGTGGCGTTTGAGCTTGGTGTGCTGTCCAGCATTGGTTGAGCATTTCGACTAGTGTTGACTATGAACACGAAAAACCGCTCAAAGCAGATGAGAGAAAATAGTTTTGTTGTCTGTGTCTAGATCATTTCCAACGAAATTTTTTCAAAAATCAGTCAATCGATCGATCCTTACTGGAGAAAGCGTTTATCAGACATTTTATTGAAGCTATGAAGCGGCTTCAATATTCGTCGACGAACGAAGTCTTCAAAATCTTAGAAGGTAACTCATACGAGACTTGGGACTCTTACCCTTTGAAGTTGGTTCAACTCTTTGAAAATACAAACGTATGAGTATGTAAATATGAAGGACTTGGGCAGAGGGATTATGGGCTTAGATATATCCAAAATATATAAAAGTTATCATTATAAGTAAAAGTTATTGAGAAGCTTCATCTAACCCGACCGAAGGAAGTGTCTTAGCACTTAGATTAGCTGATTTTGATGCAATAAACCTTGTAGTCTCGTATTGAACTTGAAACTGACATAATCAAACAGACATAGAACAAAAAAAAAGTTCTTCGTCTTTATTCGCGATTATAGCCGAGTTTACAAAAGCGCGCCAGTCGTTCTTCCTTTTCGCTGTTTGGCGCTGATTAGAGATTCCAAGTGTAGCCAGGTCCTTCTCCAACTGGTCTTTCCAACGGAGTGGAGGTTTTCCTCTTACCCTGCTTCCCTCGCCGGGTACTGCGTCAAATGATTTCAAAGCTGGAGCGTTTCCATTCGGACAACTTGACCTAGCAAGCGCGGTTGCTGTCTCTTAATTCTCTGAACTATAGTATATCCCATATAGCTCAGCGTTCCATCGACTGCGGTATTCACCGTTTCCAATGGCCAAAGGACCATAAATTTTCCGCAGAACCTTTCACTCTCTTGCCTCTGCACCCTATAGCAGGACGGTGATGATAAGAGACTTGTAGTATTTGGTCTTCATTCGTCGCGAGAGGACTTCACTTCTCAATTGTCTACTCAGTCCGAAGTAGCACCTATTAGCCAGCGTTATTCTGCGTTGGATTTCGAGGCTGGCATTGTTGTTGCTATTAATTCTGGTTCCAAGATAGACGAAATTATCTACGACTGTCAAAAGTCATGTGGTAACTAAGTCGCGAATGCGAAGACCATTTATTTGATGGCAAGAGATCTTTCGTCTTGCCCTGGTTCACTGTCAGACCCCTTTGCTTCGAGCTCCCATTTTTTTATCTCAGACTTTCAATTTTAAAAATCACTTAATGGCAACCTCGTCTCATTTTGGGCTAACGTAAAGCATCTACCACACATCTATGTAGGTATAAAACCATTTACAACAATAACTATTTACATAACAGCAATCATATGTGATTCACATTAATGCTTCACTCATTTGCGGAAGGGGAGATGCTCCGCAATCGAACTCGCGAGCTTCATGTGTACAACAGCATGGCTTGGCTTGTGGCTGTCTGATCGCTTGCCATTGTTGCTGCGCTTGCTGTACGCTCAGACCTTGAAACAGTTCAAAAACGTAAACGGTTCAGTGATCATTCATGTAAAAAAAGCCACAGCGAGCTTGATGATTGCATCTCTGGGTTCAGTGCGGTGGCTGGCCGGCAAGCTGGCTGGGCGGCCGACGAAGTATACCCGCCGCCGCTGCTGCCGGGTTGCGTGGCTGAATGGCGCCGTTGTGTGGTGACCGACCGGCTGGCTATTTGGTCAAGCATAGAAAGCAAGAGAGCAACGCAATCGGTTAGTCAGTTGTTCGGTTTAACCGCTTAATCTCCATTCAGTTGTGCATCTTTGCTGGAGCTCGTTGGAAAGGCGGTCTGCAGTGTTGATGGTGGTGGTTCTGGTCTTTCCAGTGCAAGTAGCAAACTGTATTTGAGGTTATGTGCCCGTCTGTCTGTGTGTGTGTGTGTGGTAATAATGCGTCGCGTCGCGTAGTGAAAAGCCATTATTTTTGCGCTGCCACCATTGAGTTGATGAGTTGATGTAGAGTGGAAAATCGTTCAAGCGTTGAGATGCTTACGTGTATGGACGGAAGGTAGGCAGGCACATGTGAGTATCTCTGACTACGCGGGCATGCTGTGGGGGGGTGCGGTGGGCAAACTTGGGGAACTGTACACTTGGCATTGCGTTAACTGGCGTTGGAGTTGCTGTTGTTGTCATTGTTTTTGTAAATGATTGCCATGCTGGCGTTGCTGATGATGATGATGATGATGATGCCACAGCCGGGCCACTTGCTTCTGGTTCCGCTGGCACTTCGTCGTCTGCTTTCGCCAGTGGCAGCGGTGCGCCTGCGTGCTTTTGTGGCGCGTGTTGCACTTAACCCATACAAACTGTAAATATGAATACAGCGCGCTTGATCGCACTCGGTTTGCGCAGACTCGCAGTTAGTCACAGCTCAAATGCGTTTGTGCGCCCCTGAATTGCGATCGCATTTACATACGAGTCGGAGCTATATGTATATACACATTAACATACTTAGTATATGGAGAGACATACATATTTACATAGGTATTATCTGTCCATTTATGTATATATACATATACATATATTTGGATCTTTACTTTTTCTGTTCTCATCTACTTTGCATTTACTTTGCTCTGCTTTTTGTCATTTACTCTATTTGATTTTCTCCCCCTTCGCGACCACCTCTAATGACTTCTCTATCATGTCTTCCTTCTTGGTCACACTTTCTTTGGCCTCTTTAGCGTTGTGTGTTACCTCCGCTTGTTCGCTGGTTCACATTGTAAGCTCTCTGTTGGCTGCTCTGTGCTGGCTGTCTGCTGCTCGTGCGCTACTGGTACTGATCCTCACCCATGCGGAACGGTAATTTCACTTATTATTTTGTGGAAACTGTCGTTCATGGCCCCGGCGTTAATTAAGAAACGATTATGGACCTCTTTGTCGGTTGTTGAATTTTTGAATTAACTGCGTTGAAGTCGTCAAAATTAACTATGCTGTGCTACGTTAGCTTATGCTATGCGCTGCTCTTTACTGTAGGAGCACAATAAAATTACAGTTTGACTATGAATATGTGTTATAAGATGCTTTCATGTATAACTATATAAATAAATTCACAATAGAGGCCGTGAAATACAATTTCGGCAATTTTGTGATTGCTCATAATATCAAATTATATATGGACATACATAGGTACATATACATATGGTATAATATATAACAACGTACATGTATTATAAAGTTAGTGACTTGACTTAAAAAAACATACACACTAATCGCTACGATTAAGTTCGGAATATACCATCATTCAAATGGCTTCCACGACTTCTTTTGCAGGTACGAGTTCGAAAAACTCAATTTTCAAATACTTTTTCCGCTAAATCAAGTCATAACTCATGAATAGCACGTTCAATATTGACTTCTAAAGCTTAAAGAGAGTCTGGCTTACTGCTAAAGACCAATAAGTTCAAATAACCCCTCAATTTCGTAGAGGCTATTCAATGTCGCAATTTCTTGAAAGAATCGAATCTCTGAAATCTTCTCGCAATAATTCGGTTGTTGTTCGTGGCAAGTAACCCCCTATTGTTGGAACCAAATGTTGTCAAAATTAACTTCTTGCGATTGAGGCCAATAAAAGTTGGTTATCATCGATCTATAACGCTTCCCGTTGACAGTAACGGTGTCACCAGCTTTATTTCGAAAAAGGCACGGACCGATGATTCCACCAGAGCAAACCATAACAAGCTGTCAATTTACGTAAATTTAATGGTTGTTCATGAATATTGTAATTTATCTTCGTTTATTTACTGCACCACTCAGATGAAAGTGAGCTTCACCGTAGAAGATGATTTTCTTAAAAAATTAGTTATTTTTATCAAATTGTTCCGAGACAAAATCCGCAGAGACACGACGTTTACGGTAATCCAATGGCTTCAGTTCTTGAGTGAGAACAATTTTATAAGGATGCCAGCCGAAATTCTTTCTCAAAATCCGGCATATTGTGGTTTGAGATAGTCCCAAATCTGGAATGTCTTGGAATCGACAAGTTGCGGTCTTAAGCAAAGCTTGCCTGAAGAGCAACAATATTTTCATTACTTCGAGCGGTTCTTGGTCTTATTGACACTTTAACATCATATAAATAAAATATGCGCTCGAAATGAAAAAAAGTCTACGAATAGCGAGCGCAGGTGATCCATACCATAAAATGGAAAAGGCGCACGACAAGTTGCAATGCAGAATGATTATTTTGATTATAAAATTGAATAATTTATAAAACTCATACAGTCGACTGCTGTTTACTTAGTATACGCTCAAACGTATAAATCAAGGAATCATCTGTCAACCTGTCAAGATGTCATAGATGTGTTTTGAAGCAACGCTATCGTATTTTTTACAGTTCTGCCGACCAATCCACAGTAGCTTTTTCTTGAACGATTGGCAAATTGTGTGGGATCCAACGTGAACATTTTTTTTAAAGACGGTCAAAAGATCGTTGAAGACATGCCTCGTTCTGGACGACTATCGACATTTTCAACTGACGCAAATATTAAAAAAGTGAAGAACATGGTACTTGAAAATCGTCAGGCAAGTGTTAAAGAAATGGCAAGAGAGCTCAACATCGCTCGCGGGTCCGTTTGAATGGTTTTGGCTTATATTTTTAGAATGAAAAGGTGATTATTTTTCAAAAATAGTATCGCAAACAGGTCTCTTTGTACATCTCCATATTCATGGAGAGTATTGTAACAGCCAATGAGAAATTGGTTCATGAGATTGGCATGCAAACAAGTCAACAATCATCGGAATGGAGGGAAAAACCGAGCCGAAACAAAAACAAAAAAAAAGCGCCAAAGTCGCTAAAAAATTAAGATGATGCTCATTGTTTTTTTTCCGATATTAGTGGTTTGGTGCATCATGAATTTGTTCAGGAGGGACACATGGTCAGTAAGAAGTTCTCTCTGGCCGTATTGAAACATTTGCGTGACAACATCCGTCGAAAACGGCCGAAATCGTGGAAGAACAATTCATGTATTTTACACGATGATAATGCAACATCGCATCGAGCCAAACATTTGCGTGACAACATCCGTCGAAAACGGCCGAAATCGTGGAAGAACAATTCATGGATTTTACACGATGATAATGCAACATCGCATCGAGCCAAAAAGGCAAAGAATACCATCGAACAACCAACGTATTCAACAGATTTGGCTTCGTGTGTTCGAAGAGATAAAACTAAATTCGCTGTAGGATCTGAAGGGCATCCCAAAAAGTGCTTATGAAAAGTGTTTCGAGAACTGGTAAAAACATTGGCATACATTTTGAAATCTGGTGGGGATTACTTTGAAGGCGAAAAATAGATATTGATGAATAATTAAGTATTTTGCGTTCTATTCACAACTTTTGGGTACTTTTTGTAATAGTTCTATAACCATAACTTACGAATATAGCAAGCTTTTCTGCCTGATAACTGATGTGAAACTTATTTGCACCGCGTAGGAAGTAATATCGATCAAAACTTATCAATAGTTAGTGTTCGTTTTTCTTGAAGCTGATGTCTCTGTGAATGAAACCGAGTTCCATGGTCAAAAATATGACAGTGCCGTTAAATCTTCGTTTTCGAGCAGGGCGAGCTTTGATAAAGCCAAAGCCAAAATATATGTATTAACCCTTGAATTACATCTAAGTTGATTCGCTCTTCTCGAGGCAGAATATTATGATGTGCTTGATTAAAAAGTGAGGTTAAGTAACGTTTCATTGTATCAACAATACATACTTATACTAAATAAGTATATAACGTTACTTCTTTAACCCTGGAAGTGCATTTCAAGTTCATTGCAATTTTATGGATCTGACTACAAATGTGTGGGCAATAAAAACTGTTAA
Organism: Bactrocera tryoni; assembly: GCF_016617805.1. Classification (NCBI taxonomy): domain Eukaryota; kingdom Metazoa; phylum Arthropoda; class Insecta; order Diptera; family Tephritidae; genus Bactrocera; species Bactrocera tryoni. The sequence continues at coordinate 14,278,906 of NC_052502.1, read as the reverse complement.
TAGATATTATGCAAGCTTGCATTAAATTATTATACAATTCAAGAAGAGTTAAATACAAAACAATACGATTGCACTTAAGAGTCAAAGACATTTCAATTCTACATACCGTTTCTAAAGCGATGACCAACTGTTTTAGCAACAATTTGTGCAAAATAAACACAATTTAATTAACGCCAGCAACAATCCAACGTTTGCCCAACACTTTGTTGTTGTACAACTTTTAATCACCGAAAATTAGTGGGTACATTTGCGAAAATAAAAATTCTTTAATTGTTTTTGTTTTTGTACACATTCTGGTATATTTTGTATTTCCATCCTACAGCCGAGAGACGCCGGTTTCTCACGCTTCGACAACAAGTTCCCAAAACAGAAGCGTCAAGAGAGTAAAAATCAAAAAAAAGGAAACTGAAACAAAAACAAAACCAGAAAAACTCAAAAAAAAGAAACAATTTAAAGTTTATGGTCATCTTTCATTGAATTTCATTAGCGTCACTGTAATCTCGGTGGCCCATTGTTCGTTGTCTTCCTTTAACGTTGATATGGCAGTCTACATACCTCATACAAACCCCTTCCTCTTCTTGTTTTCTTTTCATCCATCCACACACACATCCGCCTCGCTGGAGGCTTCATCACACACCGAGCGACTCGAAGTCCAAAGCAGTCGGCGGCAGTGATGAGCCGAACGTACGAGCGATCACCCGGGCAGTTAGCAGCAAGTCAGGCAAACTAATTCAAGATCAAAGTGCCTATAAAGCTTCGAGCGATCTTGTGAAGAGCGGAAAAAAAGTGGAAATATATGCGAAAAAATTCAAGAACAATGAATGCCAACGCGTCCACTGCGGCGGCGAGTGGACACAGGTGTATCCGTAACGACTTATAGTTACATACACATGTATGTATGTATACGTAAATATGTGTGTGATATTATAGTGGGAATACAGGTGGCATATACAGTGTTGGACCTTGAAATAGTCGCAGGTGTGTCCAACGAAGACTGAAAAGATTAGTAAAAAACAGTTTTTTTTTTATCAAAATTGTGAATTTTTGTTATAAAAAAAAAGAAATAAATATTGTAATTTTTTATTTAATTTTATTTCCTTTATTAAACTACATAATGATGTAATAATGTTGGATAGATTATTAAAGCTTGCAATTTTAGTATCATATCCGTCTATGAAGTTCTATGTTACACCGCATTTCGGACGAAGAGCAACCTGAAGAGATTCAAGAGCTGCCATTTCAACCAAAAAACAACGGTTTAGTGTGGTTTGTGTGCCGGTGAAATCATCGGTCCATATTTCTTCAAAAATGATGCCGGTGAGAACGTAACCGTCAGTGGCAACCGTTATCGCGTCATGATAACCGACTCTTTGATGCCTGAAATTGAAGCTCGTGATCTCGACGACATTTAGTTTCAACAAGACGGTATCACTTCCCACATAACGCATCAATCAATTGATTTATTAAGAGAACACTTTGGTAAACCGATAATTTCACATATTGGGTCGGTCGATTGGTCTTCAAGATCGTATGATATCACACCTTTAGACTTTTTTGCTGTGGAGATATGTAAGATATAAAGTCTATGCGGACAATCCCGCTTCGGTTCAGGTCTTGCAGCAAAACATATCGCGTGTCATTCGCCAGTTAACAGTCGAAATGCTCAAACGAGTCATCAAAAATTAGACTCAACGGATGAACCTTCTGAGACGTAGCTGCAACCAATATTTGAAAGAGATTATCCCGTAAAAATAAATGCCAAAGAATGTTCTTTCGAATGATAATATGTATATATACCGCAGTCAATTTTAACTGTCTGAATAAATGAATGAATCTCCCTTTAACTAAAGGAACATAGTTATTTTCTAGTGTTTCTATTTCAATGTACGCCACTGTAAGTAATAGCTGAATGCTAATGTGACTACAAATTGAAAAATGTTAAAAAAAAGTTAAGTCAGAATTACGACTGTGTGGAGAAAAAGAAGTCTTGCTGCGAAGATCATTTGAGATGAGGAGACTGACGCAAAGAGAATACGAAAAAATTAGTAATACTTAAAATTAAGGTATGCGTGTATAAATTTTTATACATACTGTATGTGAGGAGGGTGCTGTGGATAAACGAATTAGGGTGGAGCAAAAATTTTTGTTTTAATTTTTAGGTCCAAATTGTATGTGCTTACAAGGGTTGCCTTCTAATCATTCCATCGACTACAGTACTTGTCGTTGCCAATACGCAAATGATCATAAGTCTTTTCTATCGAATAAGCATAATCCGACTCATCACATGATATCATTGTCCATGTCTCTGGACCATATAGCAGGACAGTGATGTTGAGTGACTTGTAGAGTTTGGTCTTTGTTCGTCGAGAGAGGACTTTACTTCTCAATTGCTTACTCAGTCCGAAGTCGCACCTGTAGGCAAGAGTTTCTCTGCGTTAAACTTCGAGGCTGAGGTTGTTGTTGATGGTAATACTGGTTCTAAGATAGACGAAACGATCTATAACACTTCGAAGCTACAACTGTCAACAATGACGTGCGAGCCAAGTCGCTAATGCGATGACTGTTTGTTTGTTGACTACCAGACCCATTTCTTGCGCTTCCTTATCCATTCTGGAGAGTTCGGAACTAACGGCGCGGGTAATGAGGCCAATGATATCGATGTCATCGGCGTACGCCAGCAGCTGTATACTTTTATAGAAGATTGCACCTACTAAATTAAGTTCTGCTACTCGAATTATTTTCTCCAAGAGCAGGTTGAAGAAGTCGCACTTAAGGGAGTTACCTTGTCTGAAACGTCGTTTGGTATCGAACGGCTCGGGGAGGTCCTACCCGATCCTGACGGAGGTGATGTGTGTCGATTCTCTTCTCACCGGTCTTTTCCAAGATTTGGCGCATGGTGAATATCTGGTCAGTTGTTGATTTTCCAGGTCTGAAGTCACACTGATAAGGACCAAACACTTTGTTGACGGTGGGCTGTAATCTTCCACACAATCGCTCGATAAATTCTTATTGTTCATTAGACTTATCCCACGGTAGTTAGCGCAGATTGTGGGGTCTCCTTTTTTGTGGATTGTGCAAGGCATACTCAAATTCCAATCATCGAGCGTGCTTTCGTCCGACCGTATTCTATAGAGAAGCGAACGTATAGTCCTTAGTAGTGCTTCGCCGCCGTACTTGAATAGCTCGGCAATCCATCGGCCCTCGCCGAATTGTTGTTCCTCAATCGGGTAATTGTTATTCGAACTTCTTCATGGTCAGGCAATAGAATGTCCGCCACATCGTCATCAACTAAGAAATCGGCTTCAGCATTTCCTGGTGTTTCATTGCCATTCAAAAGGCTGGAGAAATGTTCACTCCATAATTTCAGTATGCTCTGGGCTTCAGTGACTAAATCACCTCTGGGTTCTACAAGAAGTACATTATATATCTAAAATAATGTCGCAATAATGGTTCAACGGAAAAGCTGAAAATTTGTTTACAAAATAAGTCAGAAAAATAATTTATCGCTTGAAAACCGACCCACCCTAATGAGAATGTATTTATACTATATAGTCTGTTAAGTATACCATGAGCAAGCACAGCACCCCGACTCGTTTTATTATTTATGTAAATTAAACTATACACACATGCAAACATATGTACATACATGATCATGCATGTACATATGTATGTATTTATATACCTACATACGTACACATGTGTATAAAAACGCACAAAAGTGTACATGCAGTCACATTAATACCTACAAAAATAGCAGCAACAATAACAAACTGCTAAATACGAGAAATCAAATAAAAAAACGAAGAAGAACAATCAACACAGATCACTGGGAGAGAGCTAAACCCCGCCACATGGACAACCGCCATTACCACAACAACAACCAGCAACAATCACACTTCAACAAACAAACAACGCCACTGCCAGCAGCTTCAGCAATAATAAAAGCAACAACAACAATACAAATCAACAAATTGAAATAGAAGCAACGAGATGAACACAATCGGCACAGATTAAGAAGAAGAAGGGGAGAAAATGGTGGAGCGCACGATAAATCGCAGCACACTCAGCTGCCGGTGGCCGGCCGGCCGGCTGGATGATGGTGGCTCTTGACAACAAACGCCCATATAATTACACACACACACACACACACATGTACAAACAAACATACATATGTATGTATGTGTTTTCATGAAAGTGACGCAGAATCTCCCAACAGATTCTCTCACAATGCGCTGAGGCCAATGCTATGCTGAAGATCACACTCGCAATTGATTCTAGCAGTATGAATGCATATGTATGTATGTGTGTAAATACTGATACTGAAAAAATATATACATATGTACATATGTCTGTATAAATCTCTTGTCATGATGGCGTCTGCCGGAGGCGAGTGGTATTTATGGCGGCTGCTGCTGCTGTTGGTGTTGTTATTGTTGTTGCTGCTGACTCCGCGTGCGCACAGCAAGTGAATGAACGATTGGTTCACGAGTACATACCCACATATGTATGTAGGTACATACATATATGTATATGTCTATATACATATATTACTGTATATGCCTGTATGTATGTCTGCCTGTCTAGCCGGTTGTTCGTGCGAATGCCGGCGTGGTCCCACCAACCGGTAGCAATCGCCATAAAAAACGGCAAAAATAATTGCAAATAAACCGAAAACAATAATAACAGCAACATTGTCAGTGTCGATCTGTAGCGCCAACGATCGATCGTTAAGATCGTGCTGCCGATGTTAATAATGATCAACGAAATCACGATCAATCTCTGTCAGCAGTGAGATACGGTATTCCATTTCGTTTTTTCATATTTTATTTTTGCTATTTTTGTTATTATTTTTGTTGTTCATTGTTGCTGTTTGCCCAGTTGGTTGTTCTTTTCATTGCTTTCTGTCTTCATTTTGACTCTGAACTTTTCGCTTTCCGCCTCATCACCGCTTTCGCGCCACCATTGAACTTTAGAGTCAGAATCGTGTTTTTTCGTGCGGTTGGCAATAAAGTTTTGTTCGTTCAATTTTGTGCGGTGCACGATCTCATTATAGTCGCATACGTTTATGTAGATTTTATAGCGTTTTGTTGATTGATTTTTCTGATTTGCGTTTTTGTTGGGCTCAAGCGTGTGTGTACTTATTGTTTGCTCGGGAGCTGACAACAAATTTGATAGAGAAATTCTCATCTCAAGCTTAGTCATCTCGAAATGACGGAATATATTACATATGTACATACATACATATGTATATTATTTGTTTAAAAATGAAGCTTTGAAGGGAAGACCTCAAAATGGCTGCATCTGACTGATTTGATGCGATTGGTTGATTGGTTCTTACATACTACATAATCTTTCTTGCTTATGATCAGGCCTAACAGTTTTTGATCTTTGATCGACAGAAGAGATTTAATATTCTGGCGTTAAAGAGGGCTGTATGGTAAATCATCTATTGTCATCACTCAATAAAATCTTTATATTACTATGGTATAATATATAAGTCCAAGCGATCCATTGCCGCGTAGTTTTATGGTTTACTAATTCCTTTACCCTGAAAATAGTTCCATTTTTATTGGCGTAGAACAATTGGCTATTTGAAGATGGAGCCATGTGTAGAAGTTCACGCAAGTGAGGAAAATTCTCTGAGCGCCATTCACTTGGGAGAGGCCAAAAACGATTATTTTACATATGGCTCAAGCAGCTTACGACTTCCGGTCTTAGACCAAATATCATCTGTGATAAAAGCGAGTTGGCGAAACATCGCTCCCCAGGGTTATTCGCTGGGTTTAGGACCCGCTACGTAAAAAACACCTACGTAAAAAACACCCTCAATTCCCACGACAGCCGGTTCTACGCACCGGAATTGACCCGGACTTCATCCGACCAAGGGCTGTTTTTTCGGCGATCTAACCCCGTTTGGATCGGTAAGTGTTAATTTGTTGTTAAAAAACACCCTCAATGAAAAGAAGAAAATTGTATCAATATGATTCAAAAAAATACTGGTTTAAACCTTATCCGTCGTCTGTTGGGGGTTTTGGCGTTCTGGAAAAATCGTTCAACTATTAACGAACACACTACGGACTAACAGTTGAACCCAGGTGTATTATAAATGACTATACTTCGGAGAAATTGGCTGAAAGGTCATGAATTTCTAAGTTCAAGTTAGTACTCTCTACTCCTCCTTCGATGGGCAGGTAAAGTTAGGACTCTAACGTGAAGATAGAGATTTTTTGGTTGCAGCGATCTTTCAGTCAAGCTAAGGATTCTTCCGCCTATTTAGTAGTTTCTAAAGAGAACGATTGCCGAAAACACTCCAGCTCTGAGAGCTGGCGGTTGAAGAGAAGCACCTCCACTACGTTGGAAAGACCAGGTAGAGAAGGACCTGGCTACCATGAATCTCCAATTCGCAAACAGCGAAAAAAAAGATCGCCAGTGTTTAGGTCAATAAAGAAAAAGAAGAAAAATTGTTGTGGTGTCCAGCTTTTCGATACCTCCTTTGTAGCATATTTAATATTTTACTTCAAAATAAGCCGCTCCATCTATCAAGTTAAGTGCCTCAGCAAATTTATATAATTTTGATATCGTTTTTTTAGTTATTACCCGGTGCATTCTCTTAATGTATAAAATATCACCTTCTTGGGCTTCAAATGGGAACGTTTTTCCACAGTTCCTTTTTTGCAATGTTCAATAATGATATCTTTTAGTCGTTTTAGCTGTTTTTTTTTTTTTTTTAATTTTCAAGACAGTTAATTTAATAATTTCCAGGGGGCTTTCTTCACTATTTTTAGAACAAGTACGATGAGATATAAAAATTTTCTTCAGCTACTTTTTTAATATACATAGGTGTAGGAAAATCCCATGAAAGCTTTTTGAAGAATGAAATCTTTCTTTAATGGCTGAGTTCTCATGTGGATGGTCAATAAGAGAGAGAGAAAATTATGCTTTCCCTAGACCGAGCCAAAGCAACGCATTACTTTCAACTAGAGCTTAGGTTAGTCTGATAGGCCAAGCTTAGTCCGAATTTTAGGTATTTGGTAGAATTTTCCCGAAAATAAAAATCCTTATCAGGACTATTATGGAAGTTTTGGATCAACACATTTTTTTATTATTCTTCTCAGTTTTTCGGTCGTTCTTTTATAGACAAGCTGCCTGCTTGTTTCACAATGGTGTCTCGTTTTATTCAAGAAAGCTTACGAATGGGTGTTAGCTAAAATCAGAAGAGAGTACTGTACCTGGAACAACATGTGAGTACGTACATACGTATGTATCATTTATTACACTCAAACATACATACATACATATGTATGTATGTAGATACATGTCTACCCGCAATATCTTCTCATCTCCATACATTATCACCCAGAAACATTCGTCTACCCGTCTTTGGTCATGTATAGTACACATGCAGACACTTAATTCGTCTTCATTTACAAAACAAACAAAAAATAGTAATAACAAGAAAAACAACTTTCTTTACTCCTCCCCCGTTTACTCACATGGCATACTGCCGTGTAGCTCATCTAAAATTAATTTTTCTCCTGCTTTTAGTGCGTCTTCCCGACTTTTATCTCATTATACGCGGCCATAAATACGCTTGCGTCCCATAAACATACAAATATATGTACACGTGTATCTACATACATGCTGCCGTGCGGCTGCATACGTGCTCGTACATATTTTAGCACTTTATTCGGATGACGCTGGGTTTGTGCGGGACTCGTTCCGATTGGCTGCTTTTGATGGACGCCGTGCTCCGTCTGTGTGTTCTTCGGTTTGCCCTTCCGGCCGGCCGCGGTTTATTGCTGCTGCTGCTAGCGCCGGTGCTGTGTTTGTTGCTTTTGTTATTGCTGCTGGCGATTTCCTCTAAAAATAACTTAAACTTTTATCCAATTCTGGTCTTCGTTCTCTCATCTGCACTTTGCTGTTTGTGTTTTCTTTCTTTTTTTTGGTATTTTCCCTCTTTGTGTTCTTCCTATGTACACATGAGGGCTGTCACTTGGATGTTGTTATTGAATGTTATAATTTTTCCAACGCCACAAAGGAACTACAAAACAAGCTCCTTGTAGTTTCTGTTTACCTTTCCCCCTCTAAGTGAGTCTTATTTACTTTTCATATGTAAGTATGTAGGTATTTTCTAGAAGTTTTCTAAAGACATGATGATTTCATTGCATATACATACATATGTATATGTATGTGGTTTGAGGGCTTCTGCTCACCTTTAAAGCGCATATAGTATGTCGATATTCTATACAAACTGTGACAAGGAAGGACAGTCATATACATAATATATTTATTTTGTTTCTTCGTTCTGTTCCCTAAGTCAGAATCTGGTCTTCATCAAGCTATTTATCAAGACTAAGTTGGACGTTTTGTCTGAAATAACTTGATTAGGATAGCTTAAGTCGATTTAAGGAGTAACATGCGTTTACGGTTTTAAGTTGATCCGAGTAATAGTTTCGGTGTGGGAAGTGGCGCCGTCTTGTGAAAACCAAATATCGCCGATATCAAGAGCTACAATTTCAGGCATCAAATAGTCGATTATCATGGTGCGATAAGGGTCACCATTGACAGGTCACATACATTCTCATCGACATATTTTTGACGAAATATGGACCGAAGAATCCAGCGGCCCACAAACCATACTAAACCGTTGTTTTTTCTGTATGAAATGGCAGGTCCTGAGTCCATTGAGGTTACTCTTCGTCCCAAATGCGGCAATTTTCCTTGTTTACATACCCTTTTAGGAAGAAATGGGGCTCATCGCTGAACAAAATTTGTCTCGAAAACGTTGAAGCTTCTTGAAATTTTTCAATAGCCCAAAAAGCGAGGGAATGCACTTGGAAGGGTCGAGCGGTTTCAGCTCTTGCACAAGCTTTATTTTGTACGCTACCAACTTAAGATCTCGATATAAAATGTGTCAAACTGTAAAGTATTTATGTCCTTACTTCCTTACTTCGTGCTGATAAAGTATATCTCCGGAAATATAATCGATAATTAGTTCGATATAGGATTCATAACATATCGGAGGACCGCAGTTAGCTTTTTTCATTGTGATCTGGAATTGAAACAGTTTTTGATATGTAAGAACTTTGCCTAAGCTTTGGTAATTCCATACAATTTTTCGCCGCTCCAAAAAGTATGCTTCCACAGAGATCACTGTTGCCCACCCTCAATAGATATCACACAGTTCCTTTTCAAGAAAATTGAGCACTAATGTTGCCACCATTTTCTACCCTACACCTGCTGCAATCAACCCTATAACAAATTGTTGTATACATGTCATCAGCATAATTACAAAGTCTATACTTTTGTTGATGAACTGAAACCAATGATTTTTATTTAATGACCACTTCCGCACCCCACACCACATGGCAAGTGTTTGATTACGCTTATGCGAGAAAAAAGGAAGCCACAACTGAATTGCGCCGCATTTTCCATTAATATTATATTTAATAGTAGATATGTAAGTAATGAGGGCACACATGGGTGGCTGAGGGTTGTTGACACGAGCTTCGTACTTTGATTCGCGTAAAACCGTGTTTCGCCGTCAGATTTGTGTCATCTGCCAATGGGTGGACGCAGTGCTTCTCTTATTGTTTCTAGTGGTGGGTGATGGGTGGTTTGAGATCTCAAATAAAAGCTAAAGTTGTTGGTGGAAAATTTGCAGAAATTTATTGCGCACTGATGTCCTCCATTGATAGTGTTGTCTGGCATGGTTGCAGCTGCGGAGGGGGTTGAAAGGCACAAGTACTATATATGGTACATTATAGCATGAGTAGTGGCTGATGGCTTTGTGGGTGGTGCAAAAAGCGTGTCCTCGATCTTATGTACTAATACATAAGTATATATGTATACTTGTACATATGTATTTATCTAGCTGTGTTATATCCCATGCAAGTGAAATCATTTCCTCGAATCCTATTCTAGAACAAAGGCGCGTTGCGTATGCTTGGAAATTCCATCCACAGCAATACAACAACAAACATACACCTTCATAAAACATTTATATAGCTCTGTATAGCATATGCACATATATGTAAGTATGTATGTACTCATATGTTTACATATAGTATATGCATATCCGTTTCAATATCTGCAGCACCAGCAGTTTATTGCTGAATCGCTGTTGCGCATTAAATTCGGTACAATGTAAGCTTGTTGATGGCGCACTGACGCCGGCGGCCATGACGTGGGGGATGGCTGCGGCGATGGATGTTGTTGATAGCGCGACCTGCCGTTGCTCTAAATTGCTTGCCAATCGTACTTCACAAATCCACCTAGCACTATGTAGCCCAAGCACCAGCACCCGTATTTCCAATGATGTCTGCATATTTTAGTTCCAAGTGTTAATGTAAGTGTGTGTCTGTAGGGGTTTCTTTATGATGGTGACAGAGTTGCCAGAGGAAAGGTTTCTATGCAAACATTGGAAATGACACACATGAAGATTAACAAGAAAAAACGTTAACTTCGACTGCACCGAAGCTAATATGCTCTTCACATGTGCATTTCTTTTAGTAACTATGTGTTCAGTTTATATGGAAGCTATATGCTATAGTAATCCGATCTGAACAATTTTTACGGAGATTATATTGTTGCTTTAGAAAATAATCTATTCCAAGTTTCGTGAATATATCTTGTCAAATGCAAAAGTTTTCCATACAAGAACTTTTTTCCGATCGGTCAGTTTGTATGGTAGCTATATGCTATAGTAATCCGATCTGAACAATTTTTTCGGAGATTATATTGTTGCTTTAGAAAATAATCTGTTCCAAGTTTCGTGAATATATCTTGTCAAATGTGAAAGTTTTCCATACAAGAACTTGATTCCGATCGTTCAGTTTGTATGGTAGGTATATGCTATAGTAATCCGATCTGAACAATTTCCTGGGAGATTACATTATTGATTTAGAAAATAACCTGTGCCAACTTCTGTGAAGATACATTGTCAAATGTGAAAGCTTTCCATACAAGAACTTGATTCCGATCGTTCAGTTTGTATGGCAGCTATATGTTATAGCGGTTCGATATCGGCAGTTCCGACAAATGAGCAGCTTCCTGAAGAGAAAATGACGTTTGCAAAATTTCAAAACAATATCTTAAAAACTGAGGGACTAGTTCGTATAAATACAGACAGACGGACGGAAGGACGGGCAGACAGACAGACGGACATGGCTAAATCGACTCAGCTCAACCTACTGAACATTTATATATATACTTTATAGGGTCTCCCACGTTTCCTTCTGGGTGTTACAAACTTCGTGACAAACTAAATATACCCTGTTCAGGGTATAAAAACAAATGCGATTAACAATAAAAAATTAACAAATGTTTTCAAATATTACTATTTCTATTTACTCTTTATCGCTTTTTTGGAAGAATCTAATGATTTCAACTCACATATTATTTATTTAAGGCATCGAAACACCCCAAATGAATTGTCTATTAATCACAAGATCCTCAAAGCGATTCATACAGGGATTGAATATTTGTAACTTTTTACTGAAAGACTCATTGAAGGAGAAGTCTAGGGCACTGAAGCAAATAGCGTCTTATCCTACGTTCAAGTAGCGCCGTCAATGCCAGTTTTTTTCCAATTTTTTGTATGTCTTTGAACCTTACTCTCGAAAACGGGGTTCGTGTTTCCTTTGACTCTCTTGAAACCAAATTTATTTTTTTATTTTTGTATAAGTAATAATAAGCTTTGTAAAAAGTTCAATTTTAGTCGCATTGTTGATGGTTTAGATAGGCTCCTCTTGATTTCATTCAATTAATCTCCTGGTTTCTTAAACACCTCTTAGAGAACTCTTAATATTTTTCATAAATACCGTAACTTAAACTCGAGTTTAATGCTACAATACAATACAAAAGCTGTAAAGATTTCGAAATTAGTATGAAGGCTGGTTAAAATTTCCAAAAGATGGATAACTTTTGGAAATCTTCCTACAAGTGAACAAATTTTCAGTGTGTACAGTATATCAGAGAAAGTAATCTTATCGGGTTAGGTTAGGTTAATCTAGCAGGCCAATAAGCCACGCAGTTTTGGTCCTTTGCGATACCAGATGATGTGCAGTTGCTAGGTTCAAGAAGAGTAGTCATTCTTTATGATGCCTTCACTTGGCGCGAAATTTCAACAAACAGGAGGGCAGTGTATCATACTGTAGGGACCCCAGATGCTTACAGCGTAGTCTTGTCAATGTGGGACAAGTGCACAAGAGATGCTCTATTGTTTACCTCATGCCCTGCTCTAGACGTTTCCTGCAGTCTTCTCGATTTGTCAGACCCACCCTGTGGGCATGTATCACCACCAGACAATGAACAATTTGTATTCCCATCATATTCCTATAGTCTCTTCTATCAAGTGCGAAAGGATTTTTTTCCGATCCACAGTTTTGCTCATGACTTTTCCAGTTTTGCACCCACGTAGCTCTTTCCATCGGATTTTGATTTTCTTTACCAATGTTCTTCAAGTTTTCGAATGTTAGCCTTCCACTATTCTTGGCAATATCGCCCACTATTTCATAGCTCTCGATGCCTTCGTGGTCTGGCACCCAGTAGAAGTGAAGTAGCTTACTTTTGGCAACACTTTCCACCGCTGCCCTGCTTCCCAAGACACTGCTGGCCGATATGCGATACGCGGTTACTGCCTTGATTGCTGCTTGGCTGTCTACGTATGTAACATATATGTATGTTGACCTTGGAATTGACTGCAGGTGCATTAGAGGCCAGTGCCGTGGGTTACTGAAGAGTATTCTTGAAGAAAATGTAGCAAACTTTCACCGTTTGAATCACATCGTCGTACTTTTCATTCCCTGATACACTTGAACAATCAGCGAACCAAGTAACATTCATTCTGTTCTATGCCGAAAATTTCTGAATGGTCTTTTTAAATAATCTGACACATTTGGGTTCACAGTTTTCACATTGGTTCGCCAGTAATGTCGACCATCTATTTATCAGAAAGCAATACCCACGTTACGTATTCTACGAAATTTGTAACACCCTGATTGATTAAAACACAAATCCTTGCATGGGAAACTTTTTTATTTGATAAGACATCTTCACGAAATTTAACAAGGATTATTGTCCAAGACGAGGGCACAATCTCCATATCAATTTTTCAGAGCGACCTACTACAACATGTGACTTGCCATAAAAACTGGCCGATCAAAATCAAATTCTTGTATGTAGAACTTTTTTATTTGGCAAGATATTTCTATGAAGTTTGACATATATTATCTTCCAAGCCAATGCTACAATCTGCGAACATATTGCTCCGATCGCACTATTATAACTTATATCTGACATACAAAATGGTCGGTAAAAATCAAATTCTTGTATGGAGAACCTTTTTAATTGACGAGGTATCTTCACAAAATTCGACATAGATTATTCTACGAAATAACACAACAATCCTCGAATCCTGCCATACAAACTGGCCGATCACAATAGAGTTATAGTTTGGATAACTTTTTTGTTTAACCAGATAATTCCACACAGCTTATTCAACAAGCCAATGCAATAATCTCCTAATAATGGGTTGTCAAAGAAGTCTTGCGGTATTTTTATTGATTTTTTTTATTGAAATTGAAACGAATTTTTGATGACTCATGCCCAGCTTTTGACCGATGCTACGGCTGCTACTATGCCGGTCTCTTTCGACCAATTCAGCGATTCTATGAAATTCCAGACAGCCTATTCAACAAGCCAATGCAAAAAATCTCCTAATATATTGCTCTGATCCGACTACTATAGCATATGGCTGCCATAAAAACTGGACTACGCCTAATTAAGACCTAACCCAAATGTTGAACTCCTGCTAACATTTACCATCAATTTATAATGTAAAACTTGTTACATTTAATTTCGCACCAACTGGCAACTCCGCACAGCATATGGCGTATTTAGCGCCCGCATTCGTTTGATGCGAAAGTTCCATAAAATCAACGTCGCCACGACAACCAATCGAGGGTAAACGAAACCACCAAAAAATAAATTCTTGTTATTTGCTTGCATTTGCTATTTTTTTGTTGTTATTGCTTGCTGTCATTCGCGCTTTAGTGCATTTATTGCTTCCATTGTGTTCGATTGTATATGCATATGCTAGTGTGCTCATGTATTTGTGTGTGTGAGCCTCAAAGTTCGTAATCAAATCCAAGCGTGTGTATCTGCGAGATATAGCAGTAGCTGTATATACATATAGATGTACAAATGTATGTATGTATGTGTGTGTGAATATGTGCACTCATTGCAAATGCAGCCATCAGGCGAAACTACCTGCCGTTGAACCCAGCGGAAGGGGTGCAAAGGCTGCAGGCGGTCCGTGTAACGGCGTATTCAAGCAAAATAATTTTTGTGCCAACTTATCGCATTTGCAATTTGAGAGAATTCCAAAAACTGCAATCTGCAGCTACTGCATTTCCTCACGCTGCTCGCCACCGACTGCACACCGGGCTTTACACACGACGCCCCTTGCACTTATCTTGCGGCCGTTCATTGTATTCTGGTTTACCTTGACTTGCGCCTCCGTTCGTTCGAGGAAATCCGTGGCTGAGCGCAGTCAAGTTGTGTTCAGTGGCGTTGCGCAACATTTGGCTCGCATTTAGGCGTTTTTGCCTGCCATCGTCGTCGTCGTCGTTGGCATTGTGTGGCGCGGGTCAGGGCGCGCGGCGTATGGCCGTCGTGCGCACAATCGGAACGGAAGAATTCGCCGAGATATTTCAGAATTTATTGCTGCTGCAATATGCAATGTTGCACCAATAAAAAACTGTCGCAAACCGTTTTATGGCAGCAGAAACTTTGTTGCATAATCCTTGCAGATGAAATTGCATACGAGCCAATGGGGGGCGCGAACCCAACTGGCGCGCAGTGAAATATGGACGACAGCATGTGTGTTTAAATAGATGGAAACAGCACCCAGTAAGCAGAAACTAGTAAAGCTTACGTAACTAGTAGAAAAAAATGGACAAAATATGTTTTTGAGACACCCAAAAAGACCTTTCAAACTCTGGAGTTTATCTGGTGCAACTAGGCTGCACAAGGCTCTGGCTAGAGGCAAGACTGTATTGTCAATCAAAAGATGATGACGGAGCTACGGCACTTCTGCGGGCGCACTTCCCGGAAACCATTCGGGAAGATTAATGCCTACCCATAGTCGAGCACAAGCCATCTCGCTTAGATTGGGTAGTCACAAGACAACGTGTTTACTACGGACTCAATGAAGTTGGTTATAGCTTTGTTCGGGAAATTCAAGCCTACGGGGGTGGAAGGTATCTTTCCAGAGAGCAGGTTCTACTGCTGCACCTGTAAATTCGGAGTTAGAGAGTTCGCTGGAGGGGAAGTGATAGTATGCGCCTTCCTAGACATCGAAGGTGGTTTTGACAACAGGTCTCACAAGAACCTAACCAGGGCACTAGAGAAAAGGAATATGGCGGCACCGCTGCGCGCCAGAATAGCAGAAACCACAGTAGGAGATAGCAGGATTCGTCTCGGTATTACAAGAGGCTGTTAACAGTATCGAGTGCTTTCCCTCCTGTTATGGAGCCTAGTTGTGGTCGACCTACTAGGTTTCCTAACTGACAATGGGATTCGCTGCCAAGGTTACGTGACATTGTTATTATAGCCAAAGGTAAATTCGAGGACACTCTCTGCTGCCTTACATAGGTCCTTGCCCGGCCACAGGAACCTTACCCTTAGGGGCAGAGAGATAGAGATGACCAACATGGTCAAATATGTTGGTATGGCGCTGGATTCCACTCTGCGGTAAAAGCAGCATGCATCCGGGCGCAATGCGCACTTGTCCGACGACAGCACTTGAAGTCATGCTTGAGCTCACACCATTCCACACACCACATTTTTCTCTTTTGCTGCGAGGCAGTTTAGATTAGGGTAGGTTACAAAGTCAATCCCATTACTGATCTCACTTGGACATGTTTCAAAGCCGGTCTGTTGTAATGCCTAGAACTCCTATAAAATTGAATTGAATACATGTAATGTAAAGTAATGTCGCCCCACCCGGGACATCCTGGGTAATACTAACTAGCCAGCGGTCTCAACGGTCTTTAAACACCTAAAGACTTCTGCCACTTTATTGCGAAACTATTATTTTAAGAAAGTGTTTGATTATATGGGGCTAAAACTGACATCAAACTTAAGACCTGTGTATTACGTTCGCACTATTGACCCTACACCCCCTAAAAATGTAATCACTGACATAAGTAGTTCTCTTAAGCTGCCCTTGAACTTTCCATAAGCCTCCGTACTACTTTTATTTCTTCAACAACTCTCTCTTCCGCAAGTATATTTTTGTTGACTGGGTGCCGCCCATCACTAATATACGCACACTCAAGTAAATGGTTAAGTTTTCTTCACAAAAGTAGTTCCAAGAAATTTCTTGAATTCTTGCCAAAATCCTTGACGAAATTTGTAGTGACTCTTTTGCGCTGACAGTGACACGGGCGGAGAATAGCAGATGACAGCAGGAAGTCGGAGTAAACAATAGATTACCAAGCTACTTTTTCGGATACTCAATATGCAAATGATATCGACCTGGCTTTCCGCTAAAGGCCATAAGTCGTGTTGATGTTGACTTTTAGTTCTGATTTCGCAGACCTAAACTTTGGAAAGTTTACAGTTGTTACGTAGGTTGCTATATATATTTCTGGCCTAATAATGCAAATGGGCATATTTATCAACGAAAATGTTTTTTTTTTTGTCGATTGCTGTTTTGTTTCGGGCTCATACGCATAGATCCATGATTCGTCACCTGTGACGATCTTATAAACGTCTTTTGAAGCACCGCGATCGTATTTTTTCTGCATTTATTTACACCAATCCACACGAGCCTTTTTTGAGCAATTGTCAAATTGTGCGGGATCCAACGAGAACAAACCTTTTTTACGGCCAGGTGTTCATGCAATATCGAATGTATGCTGGTGGGAGAAATGCATATGCATGCCTCTATCTGAAGGAATGTTACATGACGGTCTTGCATTATCAGTTCACGTACGGCATCGATGTTTTCTGGCACAACGGCTGTTTTTGGACGACCTTCACGGAATTCGTCTTTGAGCGAGCGTCGGCCACGATTGAATTCGTTGTACCAGTTTTTCACCGTGCTATAGGATGGTGCTTCATAGCCATACAAAGATTTTAGTTCATCGATGCACTCTTGTCGTGATAATCCACGTCGAAAGTTGTGAAAAATGATCGCACGAAAATGTTCACGAGTTAATTCCATTTTTGGCCGAGATGAATTTTTTAATTCCCCTGTAAATAAAACAATTCACGATTAAATGACAAAACGTTCTGAGTGATGTTATGCTAAAAAATGTCAAACTTTCCAATGGAAATATCAGATTGCACCTGGCAACACTTAGTGTTGCCCTAGGCCAGAATATATATAGCAGCCCTCGTACAAACATATTTGTTCGACAATAATTGACCCGAAAACTAAAAATCTGTCGGTTTGAGCTTTAGAGCAGCTCGCAATGGAGAATGGTTTTGTATGAAAAGTCATATTTTTGAAAAATATTACTTCTATCAGCGACGAGAAAGCCCACTTGATGGATATATTATTTCGGTAACCTTAGAATAATCCGTGAATCAGTTTCTTTGATGAGCAAATTATAGTTCAAAATTGTACACAACTAAGCCAGAACCAGTTCAAATTTAGAAGAAATCAGAAAACCGTTAACTACGGTTACACCGAAGTTAATTGAGAAGTAAAGTTCGATCTCGAGGAAAATGTTACCTTATCGGAGCAGTCGGCTATCTAGTGCGCGTTACAATGGTCAATGAGGTGTACGAAACTTATAATGAAATTAGTATACTAACCGGTTATCTGTGAAAGAGGTTTGCCTTTGGTATGCTATCAGATACTATACTACATACATATGTATATATGTACTTTGCCATAGTGCAAAGACAGAGAATTAAATTTGTCCTCACGAATAACCGCTTTTCGGCGCTTTCGCCTCAGCTTCCCGCCTTCACGTGCTGTCTGGTCTCCCACATCTTTGATTTACTTGAGGATTCCAGTCTAGTGCTCTTCTGATAATGGCATCGTCTGATTTTTGTATATAGCCGAGTTTACAACATCGCGTTCCCCCTTTTCGGTGTTTTCATCCATTCGGACGACATGACCTAGCCATCGTAGCCGCTGTCTTTTAATACGCTGGACTATGTCAATGTCGTCGTATATCTCGTACAGCTTACCGTTCCATCGACTGCAGTATTCGCCGATCCCAATGCCCAAAGAACCATAAATCTTCCGCAGAGCCTTTCTCCCGACAACTCGAAACGTCGACTCATCAGGTGTTATCATCGTTCATGCCTCTGCACCATATAGCAGGACGAGAATGATGAGCCCTTTAAGAGTTTGGTATTTGTTCGTCAAAAGAGGATTTTAGGCGACGGGGATGATGAGAGGTTTGTGGAATTTAGTCTTTGTTCGTTGAGAGAGGACTTCACTTCTGAATTGCCTACTCAGCCCGAAGCACCTGGTAAGAGTTATTCTGCGTTGAATTTCAGGTCTGACGTAGTTGTTGATGTTAATACTGGTTCCAAGATAGACGAAATTATCTACGACTCCGAAGTTATGGCTGTCAACAGTGACGTGGAAACCAAGTCGCGAGTGCGACGACTGTTTGTTTCGAAGATATCAGTTGAGAAAATATTACACTCTCGCTGTAATGTTCCAGCTCACATATCTGGTATAAGGTAGTAACAGATATTAAATGGGTCTCAGCGATGGATAGATGACGAAGAACTGAATAGATTTCACCAAAATTAGTTATAATACACATCGTTTAGGAAGAACTTCAAAAGAAAGAATATGCAGGTTCAACCTTTCTCCGTTGTGGTTTCATCAGGAATAATCAAGGTTTTTATATATGTATATTTTTGAAGAACTTGTACTCTGTTTATAAAAATATACCGACCTTGACCATGCCTCAAAAGTGGAAACTTTAAGTTGAGCTACCTTTTCGAAGCCTCTTTTTAGCGATATAGATATTGGCAGTAGAGATTCAACGCTGTTTTTATTTAAGAAATTCAAGTTAACAATTCTTAGAATCTATAAAATTAGAACCAAGAATAGTTAAATCCTCCAACATTTCATACCACCAAAAAAAACACAGATTTTCCATCTCGCTTACTTCATTTCGGATTTCACAATTCCACCCAACGCCAAACTACATTTCGCTATCAGTCATTGCAGCAGGCCTTGACAGCCATCAGTTCAGCCCACTTTGCCCCTTTTGCACCACAACTGCTACACACACACACACACTGAGGCCATGTACTAATACAGCACCCTCAGCGCTTGCGGAGGAAATTACGAGAATTACGACAGGTGAATTCTTTCCCTCGACGCGCGTTCCTAATTGGATTTGCTCGCTTTCTAAGAAAAAATCTATGAATTCGTTAATGTTCGTACGTACAGTCTGCAGATACACTAAAAATAGTTACACACGCTTATTTATCTGTATGTACATATATACATATCTATGTACATAAACGAGGCTCTCGATTTGATGTGCAGCACAGCCCACCATTGGCCCACCTGCCGCCTCCGCGTGCTCACTTGCCACAGCTTTGCGCTGCCAGAGACGCCCTTACAAGTGCGTCCGCAGCCGAAATCATTTCAACTGCAGTCATCAGTAGTTCGCTGTTTGTTGTTGCTGTTGTTGCCGGTTTGTTGTTGCTGTTAGTTTTGTGTTGCCTTGGCCGATTCTCTTTCTAAGTATATACTCTACGTACAAGCGTAAGTACGTGTGTGCGTTATGATGATGTATGCCTCTACCAATACATTATATACTATATGTACGTATATATGCTGCTCTTGTACATATGTATCTGTGTATATTATGTACAGCGTTCTTCTGAATTTCTGATGTTTCTGTGATAAATTCTCGGTATCCTCCACCGTGTGGCAAGTGGCATTGCATGGGGGTTGCTGTCGGCTGCTACTCGTCGCATGCGTTGTTGTTGCTTTTGCTGTTGCTTCCCTTGATGTGGGCTGTAGTTCACCCCCGAGGCGAGGATATGTAAGCCCGACTATTTCTGGTCGCTGCTATCAGCTTTTTGCCATCGCTTTTTCTCAACTGTAGCATGACGCTTCGCAAACAAACAACCACCGCCGCCGCTGCCGTCGCCGCCGCACAATCATCAAGGGGATTTGTCAGTTGTTGGGTTGTTGTTGTTGTTTTTTATATTGTACGTACCTTACTTGCTTTTGTTGTTTTGCCGTGCGGCGCACTAGAGTGTTGGGGGGTGGAAGCACCTGATGGCCAGAGAAAATCAATATTTTTTTAGATTTCTGCCGGCTGTGATGTGAATCTCTCTCGCTGGCGTACAATTACAGTTAGCGACGTTCACCTTCACGCAAAGGTGGCTACATTTAAGTGTAAATACATAGGTACAGTTGTTTGTATGTACGTATTTTACGCGTATTGCTTGATTCAAATGAAGCAGGGAAGTAATTTTGATTTGCTCGGAGGGCTGTTGTTAACCCCTGTTTGGCACATTTTACTTTCAATTTTGTCCTAAAATTATTTAACAGAGTTTTCTACAATAAAAAAAATTGTTTATGTGCATTTCCCAGTGTATTTTCCAATCGGTGAAGTATCTACAAATGTCATTGAACTCATCGGCGTACTTGCGGAGTTAAAATCCTTTCGCTTAAAGGAAATTCGCAGCGAATTATATTTGACAAGCAGATACAAGAGAAAAGCGTTTTTTCACCTCCAACGTTTCAACGTTTTCACGTCGTCCGTTCTATAAGACACGCCTGCTGCTAAAACGCAACTGAATTCATAGAATTATAGTTATAACTCTCTTTGACTCTTGTCATCGTACTTTCTATTTCACTCGAGCACCAGGCAGTCTGCTTAGAGAAAATCATATTCCTTTTAGAAAATTGGATTTTTTAATGTAAGATTGTTCTCATACAGTATGAAAAACGGTTTTCCAACTATAAAATATATAATATGTAATTTTTTGTAGACGATTTGTTCTTTGCACCTTGGCTCTATCTTCCATTTCCTCTAAATTTCTTTCCAGCGAGATCTGAGAACCCAAAAAAGTTGCTGGGCCAGATTCCTGGAATGTAGTGGGTACGTAAGGAACTCGAATCTCTTTTCGTGAGATTTTTCGTCGGTTTCATTGAGCTAGTGCGGCATCCACTTTGCACTGACCTTTCTTATACCAAAACAAGAAAAAACGTTAGCTTCGGAGCAGCAGAAAAAATACAAAAGTTTCATTTAATTTTGATCGTTCAGTTTGTATGACGTTTATGTACATATGTATATATTAAGTTAAATGCTGACAAAATAAAATATTCTTGAGAAAATCATATGCTCTTTCCTTTATTTGCACCAAAATGTGAAAAAGTTATTTCAATATACTTTACACAGAATTAATATACATATACATGATATCTATACATGTACCATACATACATATACATATATATGTATGTGCATATATGTATGTATATATGTACATATTTTAGGGCAATTTTTTTATAATAGAGATTATTACTAGAGAAAAATATAGAACTTAATAAAAATCTTGACAAAAATCTTAGCCAACGGAGTTCCTGAAAGCAAATATTTTTTTAAGAATATTACTCTTTCTCTGCGAAAATATTTTTTTTACAGCAAACGTAATTATCATATAATATAATTTTCTTTATAAAATAACCAATGTTTAAAAAAAATTGTTTTGATTTTTTTTGTAGAAAAAATATTTGTAATTTAAGTTTTCTTAACAAAATTGTTTTCTCCAAAAATATTTTCTAAATTTTTCCTTAAAAAATAAATTTCAAAAAAGTTTTAAAATAAATATCAATAATTTTTTAAATAAATTTTTTAATTGGCAAATTATTTTCCAAATTTGACTTTAAAATATATTTTGAAAAAATAACTTTTATTTATAAATTACGAAAAAATGTTAAATACATTTTTTTATTGGTAACATGTTCATTAAAATGTATGCAAAAATGCACCAAAAACAATTTTTTTAGAAAAAATAATTTTTTTTAAGGAAATATTTTGTACAGAAAAGGCGATTGTAATACAAAATTTTTTTTGTTAAATAAAATGTTTTTTAAAATTCCAATTTAAAAAAAATATGTATTGATAAAATTCCTTAAGAAGTATTTTTTCTTTAAATTTATTAATACGAATTCTTTTCATTAAATATTTTCTTGATTTTCCTTTAAAATTTAAAAAAATTTATTCAGAAAAAATTTTAAAATTTTATTTTTGAACAAAAAAATTAAAACGTATGCAAAACTACATCAAAATTTTTTTTAGAAAAAATAATTTTTTTAATGAAATATTTTGTACAGAAAAGTTAATTGTAATACAAATTTTTTTTTGTTAAATAAAATGTTTTTTTAAATTCCAATTAAAAAAAAAAAATACCTTTATAAAATTACTTAAGAAATATTTTTTCCTTAAATTTATTAATACCAATTCTTTTCATAAAACATTTTCTTAATATTTCTTTCTTTAAATTTAAAAAAATTTATTAAGAAAAAATTTTAAAATTTCTTTTTGAACAATTTTTTTTTAAAGTTCATTATTTAAAATGTTTCTTAATTTTTGGTAATAAAATATTTTCTAAATTGTTCTTAATTTTTTTTATATAAAACATTTTCTAAAAAAGAAATCAGAACAATTTCCTCTAAAAAAATTAGTAATTATTAATTAATATTAATAAAAAAATTTATAATATTATATGAAATATTTTCTTGATTTACTTTAAAATTAAAAAAAAATTGATTAACAAAAAATTTTTAAATTTCTTTTTGAACATATTTTCTTTAAAAAGTTCAATATATGTATGTAAACAAATTTTAAAATTTTTCTTAAACATTATTGTTTTTTAATCCAAAATACAAAACATTTTCTAAATTTTTGCTTAAAATTAAAAACAAATTCAAATACTATTTTTGAACAATTTTTCTTTAAAAAGTTAAATATATAAAATGTTTCTTAATTTTTGGTAATAAAATATTTTCTAAAGAAGAATTTTTCTTAGTTTATTAAATAGCTTCTAAAGAAAAAATTAAAACAATTTTCCTTAAAAAATACAATATATAAAATATTTGCTAAATTTTTGTAACAATTTTCTTTAAACATTCTTTTTTTAATTCCAGATACATAATATTTTATAATTTTTTTCGAAAACTAAAAAATGTACGAAGAAAATTTTTTAAGTTCTTTTGAAAATTTTTTCTTTAAAAAAGTTCAATATATAAAATATTTTCTAAATTTGTGTAAATTTTTCTTATTTTATTAAATAGTTTCTAAGGACAAAATCAAAATAGAATCAATACAATTTTCTTTAAACATTATTGTTTTTTAATTCAAGATACAAAATATTTTCCAAATTTTTCTTAAAAAAATAAATTAATAAAAATTTTAAAGTTTCGTTTTGAAATTTTTTTCTTTAAAAAGTTCGATGTACAAAATATCTTCTAAATTTTTCTTATTTTTGTATATTATTAAATAGCTTATATATAAATGTATAATATATGTATATACTAAATTTTTGAAACAATTTCCCTTAAACATTATTTTTTTTAATTCCAGATACATACATAATATTTTCTAAATTTTCTTTGAAAACTGAAAAAATGTATTAAGAAAATTTTTTAAGTTCTTCTAAAATGTTTTTCCTTAAAAGGTTTAATATATAAAACATTTTCTAAATTTGTGCCAATTTTTCTTATTTTATGAAATAGTTTCTAAGGAAAATATCAAAATAATTTTATTTGCAAATTTTTTTTTTTAATTTTTTCTATATAAAATAAAAAAAATCAAAACAATTTTCTTTAAAAATTATTGTTTTTTAATTCAAGATACAAAATATTTTCCAAATTTTTCTTAAAACAAAAAAAAATATTAATAAAAACTTTTAAAGTTTCGTTTTGAAATTTTTTTCTTTAAAAAGTTAAATGTACAAGATATTTTCTAAATGTATAAAAAATTTTCTAAAGGAAAACATCAATACAATGTGCTTTAAAAATATTAAAAAAATTTCAATAAAATGAAATATTTTGTGAGGACAAAAATCAATACAATTCTTTTTAAACTTTATTGCTTTTTAAATCAAATTGCAATAAATTTTCATAATTTTCATAAAATTTGTATATAAAAAATATGTTTTCTAAAGAAAAGAAAACAAAAACAATTTTCTTAAAATTTTCTTCTTCCAATATTTTTCCCTAAAATAATGAAAAAGAATTTCTTAAAAAAAATTATAATAAATGAAAAAACTTCAGTTTAACAAAAAAAAGTATATATTATTATAATTACTAAACTAATTTTAGAAACATTTATACAATATTATATTTTGTATTACATTTTAAGCCTTTAGTTCTTCATTAGAGTATCTAATAGTCGCAGTTAAGCCAGCACTCAGTAAATCTAAAAACATATTACTAGCACTACACTATTGTTGTTGTTCTTGTTTATATTATATTATTGCTTAGCAATCAACATTTACCGAACATTTCGTGCACTCATTTCAGATGCTCCACCGCAACCCCTATTTCACAACGCCGTTATTCAACCTGAGTGATGAGCACGTCGGCAAGTCGGTATGCAAATGTTTCTATATACATCTATACATAAATATATTCTGAAATAAAAACATATCTACATGCATATGTGTAAGCAGAAACCTTAAACTATACTAAAATGCGCACCATCTCAACGGCAACAACAACAAAGAACAAAAACTTTGTAACAAATGTATGAAACTTTTATTTATACTTACATATACTGAAGCCCATACATACATACATATATGTAAATGTAAGTATGTATGTACTATGTATGGTAGCGAGAATAAAGTATGAAACAATTGTAGCAACAACGAGGTCAGCGCCATCGCAACGACATTCAAATGAACTGCCGCTGGCTGAAGGCATCGTAGGGGAGAAACAGCATACATACATACATACATATATATTTTCATACATATACATATGCATAAGCATTAACCGCACAGTCATTCGCTAGGTGCCACCACCCACCACCCTCAATGCCACATGGCCACCATCATTGAGAGAGTGTGAATATATCACGGCCATTCGGCTTAACAAAATACATAAATAACTGTACATATGTATGTGAATATACTAAGTGTTATATACATATATGTATGTACGCAAACGTATGTAGATTGACATGCCGAATGACTTGTGATTTGGAAGCTTAAGGAACAGGCTCTTTATAGTATGTGCATACATATATAAAATGTGATATATTTATATGCTTGAATATATGTATATGAGAACAATAAAAGTACATACATATGTATATATATGTATTTAAGATATCTAATGGTTTCTTCTTCTTCTTTTTGGTGGTTGCAAACTAACGCGCTGTGAAAGATTCTATGAGGTAACATATGGTATTAGCTAGGATAATAGGAAGCTAGGAAGAAGGGAATACAATGTCAGGAAGGATAGAAATCCAAAGAACATTCCTACATTTTCTCAAAACTCTTTTTATATTAGTCCCTCAGTTTTTGAGATATCGAGCTGAAATTTTGCGCACGCCTTTCTCTCTCTAAGAAACTGCTTATTTGTCAGAACCATTGGTATCAGACCACTAAGGCATATAGCTGCCATACAAACTGATCGATCAAACTCAAGACCTTGTATAGAAAACTCTTTTATCTGACGAGGTCTCTTCTCGAAATTTAGAATGGGTTGTTACCCAAGCTATAATCTCTGAAGAAATTGTTCAGATCGGACTCCTATAGCATATGGCTGCCATACAAACTGATCTATGGAAGTGAAATTATTATATGCAAAACTTTTTTATTTGACGAGCTATCTTCTCGAAATTTGGCATATATTATTTCGCAAAGCAAGGCTATAATTTCCGAAGAAATTGTTCAGATCGAAGTACTATAGCATATGGCTGCCATACAAACTGATCAATCAAACTCAAGTCCTTGTATAGAAAGCTTTTCAATTCGACAAGATATCTTCTCGAAATTTAGCAGAGATTATTTTCCAAAGCAAGGTTACAATCTCCGAAGAAATTGTTGCGATCGGATCACTATAGCGGATGGCTGTCATACAAACTGATCGATAAAAATGTAGTCATTGTATTGGAAACTTTTTTATTCGACGAGCTATCTTCTTGAAATTTGGCACAGGTTATTTCCAAAATCAAGGCTACAATCACCAAAGAAATTGTTCAGATCGGATCACTATAGCGGAGAGCTGCCATACAAACTCACCATATAAAATCAAGATTAAAATCTTTTTATACCCTTTTATGCTATAAGAAAGGCACCTTTAAATGGTATTATAGCTTATGTAATCAAATAAGATTATCTCCCACTCAGGTAACCCATGAGGGACAGAAAATTGATAATCAAATATAATTATGTTCCTCAGGGGGTCCGTTTTATGGAGTTCCATATGGGTATATAGTTCCAGTGTGAAAATGATTATTACACAAACTTTGAGGGTAATAAGATTATTTTCATATATAGGGTCCAAAGATTACTGTAAATAAATTTCTATACCTATCTAAGACTCACCATAAACGATGTGCAGATTTATAAGGAATTCATTGAATAAAGTTATTCCGTATGAAACTCTTTTATAATAAAATATCTACATATATACAAGTGAGTTCTCAGAATCTGCTTAGCTATAGAACACACCACAATAAATATAATTTACTACAAGGCACCTTCTTTCTCTGCACCAGTACCCAGCCGTTTTTATATCCATCCTTGGCTTGCCACCATAACAGCGCTGTTATATGGCGACACTCGCCTTGGCGCGGGTTTATTGTTCCCCTTCATCAATGTTTATCTATATTTTATTTAATAACTCATAAATTGATTGTTGGTACTATACCATACATTGTCGATTTGTCGATTTGTCGGTGCAAATGTGAAATGCATTGCAACTATTTTTATGAGCATTTGATCTTATCAATCGCACTGATGATCTTGTGCTAAGTCATAAATAGTTTTATTGCAATCAAGTGATAATAATCAATAAAATCAATAACAGAATTGCACTTGCAATGGTCAATTACATAAACAACAACAAGCAACAACAACAACAACAAGCGCTTTATTTATGGTACTTAGATTTTACAGCTGGAGCACCTGAGGATCGCGTTGGAGCTGATAGAAAAGTATGCTTGTTGTCTAGACTTAGTGATTTCCAAGTGATTTCCTTGCAATCAACAACAAAATACAATTTATTTGAATGCCATTGGGGATTAGTTTTATCACACGACTGAATAGGCTAAGAGTAGGACAAGTGGAGGGAACGCGCGAGCGCAGGGTGAATGCATCAAATTGGCACGTTAGTCGCTAAGCGAAATGGCGTGATGAATAATGGCATCACTAGTAATACTTCTAAGTATGCACATCTATATTTTATCTATATTATACAAAAACATACATACACTGTATGCATCTAATAATGTATATACATATACAATTGTATATGCACAAGCATTTCAAAGTTGCAGCAAATCACAGCTTAAGTGTTTGACAAGAGATAAAGAATTTTTGTAAGAATTCTAACTGAATCACGTTTTCCTGTTGACGTTAGTATATACAGTTATACACAGCAATGCGTTTGACAAAATGCTAGTAAAAGCAAGAAAAAATGTTAACTATATTGACAATAATATAATTTCGATCGTTCAGTTTGTATGGTAGCTAAGTGCTATAGTGACTTTATCTGAACAATTTCTTCGAAGATTACTTCATTATTTTAGGCAATAATCCATACCAAATTTCGTAGAAATATCTTGACAAATAAAAGAGTTTCCCATATGAGGACTTGATTCCAAACGTTCTGCTTATATGACAGCTATATGTTATAGTGGTGCGAGATCGGCCGTTCTTCGTGAGAAAAAACTGGTGCAAAATCTCAGATCGAGATTTTAAAAATTGAGGGGCATCTTCGTATAGGAGTATATGCAGACAGATCCTTTTGGATGTTACAAACTTCAATTTTCGTTACGTCATCCTGCTTAATATTCGATATATCTAATCAAATGATCTAATAATAATCAGCAAACTCATCATATAATTCTATCAGAGTAATGATAATTCTGTTCAAATATCTTCAATGTAGACCTATATGGTAAGTATCCAAGTAGAGGCACTTTTTTCAATAAGCTTTTTCACGATCACGCGGGAGTCGTGTCAAGCTGTCATGTGTTTTAAGTATTCTTTGGCATTTCATCATGGAAATGCTCACACCTGAACAACGTTTACAAATCGTTCAATTTTTTTTTACGAAATTTCACATTTGAGTTTTATGCAAAGAGTGTGTTTCGCGCGCTTGGCTCAACTTATGGCCAACATTATCGGACTACTGAACGTACTGAACCATCACCCATCTTGAAACCCAGCATTTATTATTGGATAATATTCGACCGAATATACCGCGTTCAGCATACAGTGAAGAAAATACATCAGCCGCAGCTGTGAATGTACACGAAGATCATGGAGAGTTGATTCGGTGCCGTTCGCAGCAATTCGGACTGAGATGACTGAACGACTTGCGCATTTTACTTCGAGTCCTTAAGTCGAAAGCGTACAAAATACAGCTTGTGCAGGAACTGAAGCCGTTCCACCTTCCCAAGCGACATCGTTTCGCTCTATGGTCTCTTGTAAAGATCCGACGTTTGCGAGAAAAATGTTGTTAGCAGTGAGGCCTCAATGGGTACATTAATAAGCAAAATTGCCACACTTGGAACGAAGAGCAAGCTGAAGAGATTCAAGATCTGCCATTTTCTCCAGAAAAAACAACGGTTTGGTTTGGTTTGTAGGATGGTGGAATAATCGGTCGATATTTCTTCAAAAATTATGTCGTTGAGAACGTAACCATCAATGGCGACCGCTATGATAACCGACTATTTGATACCTGAAATTTAAGCTCATTATCTCGGCGACATTTCATTTCAACAAGATGCGCCATATCACATCAACCAATGGATTTATTGAGAGAACACTTCGGTGTGCTGATAATTTCACGTTTTGGGGCGGTCGATTTGCCATCAAGATCATGTGATATCACATCGTTAGACTTTTTCCTGTGAGGATATGAAAAGTCTTAAGCCTATGCCGACAATCCCGCTTCGATTCAGGTTTTGAAGCAAAACATCACGCGTGTCATTCGAAAGTTATCAGTCAAAATGCTCGAACGAGTCATCGAAAAATAGATTCAACTTACTGAAATCTTCGTAGCCACGGCCAACATTTGAAAGAGTATATAATATTCAAAATATAAATGCCAAAGAATGTTCTTTCGAAAGATAAACCTTCTCCATTAAGTGTGAATTTGTGTGTTTTTTCTTCAAAACAGTTGGGAACCTCGAAATGGATCACGCTTTATCATTGACGAACTTTTGAACCTATTGCTCGTCTCTAGTGGAAAATAAACTCAAGAATTAGGAGAAGATATTAATTTTTTTGATTGTGTAGACATATACAATATAAAGTTACCCAGAAAGGTTGTCATATGCTATATTCTGGGATGGAATAAGGCTGACCGATTTCAAATATTTTTGGATCAAAATCATATTATGTTAATCGCACTTTCTTCACCTACTTTTATGGAGATATTCAGCGTTTGACAGCAGTAGAAGGAAACAAAAATTAATGGTTGCGACCTTTCTTCTTAAAACTACCTGTGCGCAAAATTGCACCAAATTTTGTATTGTATTACGGCCTCTACGAACCTACCTATTGACTAATTCCTATCTATAATACAATGTTAAGGGGCACAGCTCGTGTAAATCGATAGGTTATACCTTTAAAAATAGCATACCAAAATTTTTGAGTTATAGCCTTCTAAAATGTGACCGCTCAGTTGAATTAGAGTATCTAGAAACTCGTTTTTCTCATATCTAGTATATTTTTCAATATGCTTTTTTGATTACTCGGTGGTTAATGATCCGATCACTATCAAATTTGTTCTGTACTTTTTTGGTCTGCTCAAAAATTGATATTTGGCAAGCCAAGAATGACTTAAATTTTCGTTAAAATTAAACTTTCTTTAACGCACCGATGTCATAGTATTTTGTAATTCCCAAAAATTGCCTTTTTCAGGCCGTCACACCAGTGTGCCCCTTGAAAAAAATATACGGTGAGTGAACCTCTCAGAACATATGTACTGATACAAACCCCACTACAAGAAACAAAGTAAGCCAGAAAATGATCAGTAGTATGCTGTAGCAGGCTCTCATGTTTATGAAAATCCTATGAGGAAGAGAGCAAAAGTGGAGGCAAAAAAGTTTTAATAAAAAAAACAACAATTAAACGGGCAAAGATGAAAGTGACTAGAACTCATTGAGACTGTGTGCGGAATCGTTGCGAATGTTGGAAAATTCATACGGTGATTAAGTTGTATCAAAAACAGAACTCTACGAGTGGTATAGAGCCATCAAAGACGGTCGAGAGATCGTTGAAAATATGCCTCGGTTTGGACGACCTTCGACCTCTTTAACTGATTAAAATATAAAAAACTGAAGGATATGGCGCTTGAAATTATATGGCAAGAGAGCTCTACATCTCTAGCGAGTCCGTTCGAATGATTTTGGTGTATATTTTAGGTATTAAATGCGTTTTTGCGCGTTCAGATAAAGCAGATTTTTTTTTTCAAAAAGAGGACCGTAAACGGGTATGTATGTACCTTTGGACATGATTGATCACTATAACTACCGATGAGACATGGGTTTATGAGATTGACATGCAAACAAGTCAACAATCATCAGAATGTAGGGAAATAAAAGAGCCGAAACCAAAACACAACTCCAAAGCCCCTCAAAAATCAAGAAGATGTTCATTGTTTTTTCGATATTCGTGATTTGACACGACGTGACGGTCCATAAGGAGTTCTATTTGGCCGTATTGAGGCATTTACTTGAGAACATCTGTCGAAAACGGCCGGAATTGTGGAAGAATAATTCATGGATCTTACACGACGATAATGCACCATCACATCGAGCCACGATTGTAACTCAATTTAAAGCCAAAAACGCGATAAGTACCATCGATCAACCACAGTATTCACCAGATTTGGCTCCGTGCGATTTTTTCTTGTTCCCTAAACTGAAACTGCTGCTCCGTGGAGCCCGTTTTCAGTCGATCGAAGCGATAAAACCAAATTCGCTGAAGGAGCTGTAGGCCATCCCATAAAGTGCTTATAAAAAGTGTTTCGACGACTGGAAAAATCGTTGTCATAAGTGCATTACACCTGTTAGGGCTTACTTTAAAGGCGACAAAATAAATATTGACTAATAATTAAATAAATTGCGATTTTACCATTTCCGGGTACTTTTTGTCACAAATCGTTCATATGTGAAATCATTTTTCAGCAAAGCTCTCAAAAGATAAATTTTTCAGAACTCCGCCAGTAGTTTTTGTGCTTTTTTTTGCAATGTCACAGTATCTACTCTAATCGCTAAAGTCTCTAAATCATTAGTTATGTGTTAATTTGTTTTGTTCCACTCGTTATCATCGCGCAATGCTGCTCTCGCTCTAATCGATCACACATAATGACTGAAATCGTTTAAGCACAACATCACAGAAGCTATTCATCACACGGACACGTCTCGGCAAATGCCTGAGACAACAAATTTTTTAAGTTAATTAAATTTGTGTTAATTATTTTTTCTTTGCCTTATTTGTTGTTTTGACACTGTTGTTGTTATAGTGAAGCTTTTTTGTTGTTATAGCGAAACAAAATGAATTCCAGAGCAAAGCACATTTGCACAGACGTAGAAATAAAATCACAAATTTGCACGACTATTTCAGTTCGCGACAGCAGCGTCATTGAGACTGCGCCCCCCCGACACCAGCCTTATGCACACACTCACACATACACACATATGAACACAGAAAGCAAAAAACTTTTAACATTTCGAATCGCGCAGATATTATCTAATGCCGTGCAAATCCCAGCCAGGTGAGTCTAAACTACATACATATGTATGTATTTGTGCTACCCATACATACACAAGCACTCATGTCCGTAGTATTGTCTAGTCATTTGCCGCTGAGCACAGAGCAGCGGCTCGCATTTCGGAAAAAACACATCATCAGTCAAAATAGCTTATCTGCAGCTTTGACAGAATTATATAGAAAATGTTGAAATTTTTCGCTATATAGTGCGTATGTATGTATGTATGCATACAAGTATGTATATCTGTTTGTATGCCTGCTCGACTTTTTGTTGATTTTCGATGTTTGCATTGAAAGGGGAATTACTTGCAGCGTCAAGGCGCCACGACCGTTGGAGCACAAGGAAGTGCGAACTCTAATTAATTACGAGGCATGTCCGATAATGACTTAGCCTCCCCGTCCGATAGATAGCGCCACTATCGCAAGAGAAATTTTCTAGCTTTTGTTACATTCTCGTAGACGATTACGGCCAAATTCTATCCAAATCGGACTTGTAGTTTTGTTTTGACCGCGTCTGTAAGTGGAAGGCCATAACGCTCCTAAAACCGATTGCTGTTTTTGAAAGTGAAAACGCTCTGTGAACTCAAAGAACGCTTGGGTGCTGTATATAGCGACTCTTCTCATTCCATGGTGATTTGCAAATAGTGGTTTAATGAGTTTCAATGTGGTCGTATGTCGGTTTCTGATGAGCAACGCCCAGATGTTCCGAAAATGGGGTCCACGAAAAATACCTGAAGAACTGACACTTTGTAAGTTGAATGTGGAATTGGATTGCAATAGGGTGCTGGGCCAAAGTACCGCAGAGGCTTTCGATGGATTTTGAACCCTACCAAGGTTAGTGAGTCCATTCCACACTGCCAGTTGGTACTGTAAATGCCTGGCATTGTGGTCTGTACGAAAAATAACGTAACTAGTTCTCGTATTGATAGACCGCCGTTTAAAGATGCCGGAGTTAGCTGAGACAATAAGCATATCAAAAGACCTCAAAGAGTTCAATTGAAGTCCGTTAGCTGAGACAATAAGCATATCAAACGACCTCAAAGAGTTTGATTGTGGTCCATTCCTACGATAGTCGGGTAACCGGAACGGACCCGATTTTGTATCCGGCCAAGGACTGTCAAACCGGCTTCAAAGGTTTTTTGTCGCTACAACAACAACCGCAAAGATCATATCATGTATAAAATACTGGGCATGAGAAAAGTGTTTGCAAACTCTCCAGTCACCGAGCTCCCAGAACTACTTAAAAGTAACGTTTTACGTTACTTCAGTACACAGTGAAAGTGTCTACGTCGTATCGATGAAACATGATTACAGCAAAGGCCAAGAAATAGTCGTAACAGTGGACTTCAACTGACAAACCGGCTCGAAAGAAGACAATTTTCGATTATCGGACGGAAAGGTGTTGACCTCATCGACAAACGACTGCTAGACTCTTACATATACATATGTTGAATTATTAGACCGATTTTACGGCGATTTATAGAAAATTATTTCAACTGACGAAGAGAAAAGTGTACTTTATAATGACAATGCACTGGCTTATACCTCCGCAGTCATGTACAATCTATGTCCAAATTTTTTTATTGAAACAAAATTTCTCGTCTTTGAGAAATTTGGGTCGAAAGAAGAGTTTAGGTTACTTTGAAGAGGTTATCACTACCATGGAGGCCAACTTTACGCAGATTCAGAAACAGTACTTTAAGTCAGGCCTCCATGAGTCAAGTCTATCGAGATATGTATGTCGGGAAATAATTCGCCTTTTCGATGTTCTTTTGCAGACTAAATAATTATTGAACCATCCTCGTACACATGTATTTATATATAGTAAATATGTATTTATATGGCAGGTATGCTTTCGTTTTGATTTGTGGCATCGTTGTAATTGCGAAAAGCGCCACACATTCACGAAGAAGTTTTCAAATTCACACCTTGTCATAAAAATTTAACTCTACGCCGTTAGGAGGGCAAAACGTGGCACAACCCTCAGAAGATTCGCCGATAAATTCAATAGTTTACAACAAATAAAACTATTTATATATGTACCGATAAGAAAACGTCAAAAGTTATATTTCTTATCTGAGTAATTCTCGAATTCTAAAAAAATTTACGTCTTGAACAACTTCATTGCAACATTAGTATTGGCGAGTAAATCACCCTAACGAATTTCGTCACATCTTACTAATCTGATTGCTTCCCAAACATTAATCGGTTAACACCGGTTAATACCGAAGCCAATAATCCATGAATGACCAAAGCGATAAGCACTATCGCTATAGTATTATTTGTAAAAATGTTTACCGCTGCAAAATCTCCACGACGTCATTCAACATTTACCTTTTCTTGGTACAATTGTTACGAACACAGATCCATAAATTTTTCGGGCGATTACTGTAAATAATATTGTAAAGTTTGCAATGTAGATGATGGCAATTAGTTTCTAATGAAGCATACTTAAAAATTGTGAACCCAAAGCTGTAAACCATCTGATATATGTGGTTTGTTAAGGAGGTTTAGACGAAAATTCTAAAAATCCAAGAGAGCATACTTTCGTCAAGGTTTCGATTTTGCTCAATATTAGCGATCCTGAGAAATCAGACTGCCTACCTCGCAACGTTACAATCGACCACAATACGTTAGGGCTGGGAAGGATACTGAGAGCTGAAGAGGGAAGCGCGACGTATTTGCAGCCAAAAAAGGAGAGGTCGCGTTGCGTGAGTGTGAAGAGCTTGACAAGCGAGCCGACAGGGGCAATGCTCCAAAGTTTCACGAAAGAATGCAGCGACTAACAGGAGGTTTCAAGACCGGAGCAAACTCCTGTAGAACCCCCAAAGGTGACCTAGTGACTTATGCGCAGAGCATACTGAAATTATGGAAGGAATACTTCTCCGGCCTGTTGAATGGCAATGAAAGCGTAATACCAGAAAATGGTAAAGCCGATTTCTTAGTCGACGACGATGTGGCGGACATTCTATTGCCTAACTATGAAGAAGTTCGAACAACAATTACTCGTTTGAGGAATAATAAATTGGCGAGAGCCGATGGATTGCGTGCCATGACATTCAAATACCGTAGCGAAGAACATGCATTAGCTTCTTTGTAATATAAATAATGAAATATAAGTGTGCTCTGCCCAATCCACAAAAAGGAAGACCCCACAATCTGCGCCAACTACCGTGGGATAAGCCTCCTTAACATCGCATATAAGGTTCTATCGAGCGTATTGTGTGAAAGATTAAAGCCCACCGTCAACAAATTGGTTGGACCTTATCAGTGTGACTTTATTCTTCTTCTTCTTCTTTTCTTAATTGGCGTAGACACCGCTTACGCGATTATAGGCGAGTTAACAACAGCGCGCCAGTTGTTTCTTCTTTTCGCTACGAGACGCCAATTGGATATTTCAAGCGAAGCCAAGTCCTTCTCCACTTGGTCCTTCCAACGGAGTGGGGGTCTTCCTCCTCCTCTGCTTCTCCCGGCGGGTACTGCGTCGAATACTTTCAGAGCTGGAGTGTTTTCATCCATCCGGACAACATGACCTAGCCAGCGTAGCCGCTGTCTTTTAATTCGCTGGACTATGTCAATGTCGTCGTATATCTCGTAAAGCTCATCGTTCCATCGAATGCGATATTCGCCCTGGCCAATGCGCAAAGGACTATACATCTTTCGCAGAACTTTTCTCTCGAAAACTCGTAACGTCGACTCATCCGTTGTTGACATCGTCCAAGCCTCTGCACCACATAGCAGGACGGGAATTATGAGTGACTTATAGAGTTTGGTTTTGTTTGTCGAGAGAGGCGTTTGCTTCTCAATTGCCTACTCAGTCCGAAGTAGCACCTGTTGGCAAGAGTTATCCTGCGTTGGATTTCCAGGCTGACATTGTTGGTGGTGTGACTTTAGACCTGAAAAATCAACAACTGGCGTGATATTCACCATGCGCCAAATCTTGGAAAAGACCTGTGAGAAGAGAATCGACACTGCTTTTAATAGCACGAAAAGGAGCTTTATGGAACGATATCTGAATTTGATATCATCGCAAAACTAATACGGCTAAGTAAATTGACGTTTAGCAATACCAAATGCTCCGTCAGGAACGAGAAGGTCCTCTCCGAGCCGTTCGATAGCAAATGAGGTTTCAGACAAGGAGATTCCCTATAATTCTGCAATCTATTGCTAGAGAATATAATACGCGCTGCAGAGCAAAATAGAGAAGATACAATATTCTGTACAGCAAATTGTACAACTCACTCATCATTCCCGTCCTGCTATAAATGACATCAGCTTATAAGGCGGCGTTACATATTTTCGAGAGAAAGGTTTTGCGAAAGATTTATGGTCCTTTGCGCTTTGACCACGGCGAATATCGCATGCGATGGAACGATAAGCTGATAAACTAAGAGTATTCGACGCAGTACTTACCGGGGGAAGCAGAGGAAGACCTCCACTCCGTTGGAAAGACTAGTTGGAAAACCTGGAATTTCCAATTAATCCTATTTTTATTTTAAGTTAGATCTAGAAACTCAAAAAAACTCAAAACTTTAGGACATTGTGATAGATTTACATATGTTCACTGAAATTATTACATGAATTTATAGCCCAATCTGAACAAAGTCGCTTGTACTGACTACTTCTCGAAAGGACAAATGGGGATGCGCTCGAAAACTGAATAATACGCCGAAAACGAAAAATATCATCAGTCAGTTCCACATCTCAACTACTCAGAAAACAAACTTTAGAAAGCTTGCCAAGCGAAATATTCGAACAAGCACATACCGCTTCCTGTCGCTCGGCTCGATCAGCACATACAAAAAGTCAAAACTTCTACTTCTCACAGCGAGGTAGACTGCGTCTGTCATCATTTGTTTGAAAAATGAGTACGACAAAGTCTCGGAAATACATATACATATGTATATAAGTATGTATTTAATTATGTACTTTATATATGTATATATGTACATACATATATTTGTTTGTACATGCATTCACACGTGAAGTCAAGAAGAATCACAGCGCATTACATTTACGTAATTAATAAACAACCGAGTATTGTAACGGCAGTGGAACCGAATGTTACACAACCGACAATGGACGATGGACGGCGCATCATTACAAATCACATGACGAGCAGCCAAAGCGAGGCATTAATTTCGAAAATGGCAAGCGGAGCTGAATTTCATTAATGGCAATCTATCAAACCACTAACGGTCTCGTATTAAGAACTCAAGAGTGATGTGAGCTTTATTGACGTTATTATTGCGGTGGCCGCTGATGGCGGCAACGGACGCACACATAAATGTATGTAAGTATATACTTATATACATACATATATTTATTTATAACAGTATATTTGTTGCTTTAGTGCCCGCCAATGCGCGCTAAGCCAACACAGCGCCATCCGAGTCGTCTACTCGAGAGGAGGCACGTACGAACTGATAACCGAATTGAGAAACGACTGTGAAGACGACAGCGTCAGCGATTGTGTTCTGCTCGTCTCATTGGCAGCGTATTGGCGCATTAGCGGCGTCAATGGTCAATAAAAACTACAAAAATGACACTTTAAAAGCACAACCACGGCTCCAAAGGTATGTACATGTGTATGTATGTACGTGTATGCAAACATGTTCACATACATTAGATGTTTTTTCAGAAATAATAAATCCTCTGCTCCTCATTTTGTAAATAAATAATAGAAAAAGCACAAATGGGGCGTCGCTCAAAGTCAGTCAATGCGCGAACCCTCAGACACACACACATACACTTGGACTCGTTGCACTTGCATTCCAACACATACATGAATTCCGCGGAAGGGCCAGAGACGCTTGGACATTGGCAAGACAAACATAACTGCGCGATAGGAGCGCGTCGAGCGAGTCGACGGAGATGCACAATAGCCCCGCACATCGAAATCGATTGGAACTTTGGCGGCGGATCCATAAAAGCGTCATAAATTTGAAATGGATTTGCGCACGTTTCGGTGTTGGCAGCGCACATCAAGTTACTGATGTAAGTAAGTATATACTTATATTATATGATTTTAGTTATATTGCTATCGCAATGTCCATGTGGAAGTAAGAGTTGCAGCAATTTTACAATTTTCTCATCTAACGGTACAAACGAGTCATGCGGACCATGAAACGTATTCAAATAGCTCTGAAAATATACCCACATATTACAGTACATAAGATATATGTAGATACAGGTTTATGACTGAAATCGAAAGATAACCCCGCTCACTGCCCTTATAACGGTATTATTCAAAACTACTAAAATCGCAGTAAATCAATAAAAAATTTTGCCAGAGACATTAAATTTATCTCCGAGATGGTATGAGAGGACTTTATGGGATCCGGTGTGAAGATTGGACGGTGGGCGGAAACAGATATACATATGTATATACACTTAATACCACTATTTCCAATTTACAACATCCAACCGGAACTGAGAATATGGTAGCAGTTATACTAGTCAACCTTCCGCCTCTTGGCACAATTTCCATTTTGCAACATCCGGGCCGGAAATTAAATTACGGTAATATACATCCGGTATCCAGAAACCGGATCCGATACGGAACTGAAATTACGGTAGTATACTTCCGGTTCGAAAGTTTGCCCGGATGTTATAAAACGGAAATCATATAATCTTTTACAATTGCCATCTTTAGGATACCTGCTACCTCGAACAACTTCACTTTACGGTCATCCAAAATTATTTTGTGGAGATTTTTCGTCGTGAAAAACATCTTTTGAGCGTCCGTCCTCGGTGCACATTTTACCACGTCTAAACTTAGCATGCCAATCTTTGATCGTTGATTTTTTTGGGGCAGTGTCCAAAAAATCGTCATCCAGACAAGTTTTTGCTTCAACTATATTATTCTCTTCATAAAATCAATATTTTTTTAACACGCGAAATACCTTTTTATACTCTCGCAACAAAGTTGCTAAGGAGAGTATTATAGTTTTGTTCACATAACGGTTGTTTGTAAGTCCTAAAACTAAAAGAGTCAGATATAGGGTTATATATAACAAAGTGATCAGGGTGACGAGTAGAATTGAAATCCGGATGTCTGTCTGTCCGTCCGTCCGTCCGTGCAAGCTTTAACTTGAGTAAAAATTGAGATATCCTGATGAAACTTGGTACCCGTATTTCTTGGCTCCATAAAAAGGTTAAGTTCGAAGATGGGCAAAATCGGCCCGCTGCCACGCCCACAAAATGCCGAAAACCGAAAACCTAAAAAGTGTCATAACTAAGCCATAAATAAAGATATTAAAGTGAAATTTGGCACAAAGGATCGCATTAAGGAGGCGCATATTTGGACGCAATTTTTTTGGAAAAGTGGGCGTGACTCCGCCCCCTACTAAGTTTTTTGTACATATCTCGGAAACTACTAAAGCTATGTCAACAAAACTATATAGAGTCGTTTCCTTCAGGCATTTCCATATACAGTTCAAAAATGGAAGAAATCGGATAATAACCGCGCCCACCTCCCATTCAAAGGTTATGTTGAAAATCACTAAAAGTGCGTTAACCGACTAACAAAAAACGTCAGAAACACTAAAATTTACGGAAGAAGTGGCAGAAGAAAGCTGCACCCAGGCTTTTTTTAAAAATTGAAAATGGGCGTGGCGTCGCCCACTTATGGACCAAAAACCATATCTCAGGAACTACTAGGCCGATTTCAATGAAATTCGGTATATAATATTTTCTTTTTTTCACCCTGATGACATGTACAAAATATGGGTGAAATCGGTTCACAACCACGCCTTCTTCCCATATAACGCTATTTTGAATTCCATCTGATGCCTTCTCTGTATAACATATACATTAGGAACCAATGATGATAGCGGAATAAAACTTTACACAAATACGGTATTTGAAAAATATGCAAATGACGTATAATGAAATCTCGATAATCACTTTATCGTGCGAGAGTATAAAATGTTCGGTGACACCGGAACTTAGCGCTTCCTTACTTGTTTATTTAACAATATATCTTCAAAGTTATCGTCCAAGGCAACGCTCCATCCGATATTCCCATCCTATCAATTGTAAGTGTCATTCGGATTTGAATTTCATTGACCTGAGTTCTCTTTCGAAACTTGTCAACAACTCTTGTAAGGGTCGTTAGAGTCTTTATAAGGTAAGGGCGAAATGTTTAGCCATTGAAGTGCACGTATTTTCTCTTCGCAGGTGTCTCCATTATATGGAAATTCTGTTCCTAATGTCACCAGCTTCATAATTGTGGTGGAATTCGATACATCTGAAGGGCCTTACTATTTTGGCGTTTTCGAGCACTCTCTACATAACCGTTACGTACTACTTTGGTTTTTACATAAATCAATCACAAAATCATTAAAAGTTTGTAATTGAATTTATTAATGATAACGATTCACTAAATTATATATAATATACATATATACACAAAATCTAAAGCTACTTTTATCACATATAACCAAATTATAAAAAAATAAATATTTACATCGTTTATTTGACATTTTTTTCTCATTTTGCGAATCAAAATAATTATCTTTTCAATCTGTTAATTTAGTAATATTAAAATAACTTTTGATATATTAAAGATAATGAAAGAGATAATAATATATATGTAATTATTTATTATTTCACAATTTCGGTTTTTTATATATCAATAATTTCCTAAGATAAGGTGATATGTTAAGTTCAGTAATTTAGGAAGACACTTACATACATATGTACATAGCTATCTCTTGATTAATTTTCACCTATTCTCAAAAGGTGAGCAATATCAGTAGTAATTGTCACAAGCCACTGTGGAGTAAAGCTTTCTAAAATGCCCTTTCAAACACTGCCTTAGTTTCTCTGTTTAGTCTCTGGAAGAGTTGACCAATGTAAAACTAAAGTTAAATCATCAATTTGATAAATCACCAATAACTCGACGCTTCTCATAACATAAATCTCTAAGATCTGGTGCCTATCTGCTCATAGAAGTATCTACAACAAGAGATTAACTGGATCAGGCGCTGGATGTGGTACTAAGGTTCTCGCGCGAAATATTTATGAATCTGATATCTTTTTGGAATCCACTTTAACATAATATGGTATCTTAGCCCAGTCGGTGAAGCTCAGATAGATTTACAGGTAGTATGTGATGTATTCCAACCTTTTTAATAGATCTAATATATTCTCCTTAAAAATTGCGGAATAGTCTCTTTAGGAGCTCTTGAGTTCAAATACTTCACATATGTATATGATCTCAAAACCCAGAAAACGATCGAGAGCGTACCGCAATACCCCTAGTTTGTCAAAATTGCAATAACACCTTAGTCATATGACTGAAAAACAATAAAGAGGGTATTACATAATATCCAAAATATCATAGCAGTAAAATATTGCCAAGCAATATCTCCAATATTTGTGCAAGTATGAGCACATTATCCCATAAAAATACCAAATCTAGAAGAATTACTCATTAAAACGTGTCGCAAATATTGAAGGGGTGATTTACTTTCAAATACTGAAAATCGATAAATATCTATATACATACATACATTTATACCTATGTATATATACATACATATGTATGTGTATTGCAGAATAGGTACATAGTATATTTTTGAAAGAATAACTGTTGTCTTTGTGCTCGCAGGTGTTAAAATAAATACTTAAGTAAATAAAGATTGAACGACTATGAGGCAATAAATTTGTGGCAATAAACATCCCACCCTATTTCCTGCTCACAATACATATACATATATATTTACAATGAACATGCACACTTACATGTATTGCATATGTGCCGATCTAATGCAATGTGTGCTCAATAAAAAGATTTCCAGGTTAACACTTTTTTCCTTGAAATTCTGCTCGAAGTATTTGTAATGCTCTCGTAGTCTCTTGCCATGTATCTGACTGCCCGAAGGCCGACTGAATTTGCTGATAAGATGATAAATCGTTGTTCACCTGCAATTTGTCACATTTTCTGTGGCATTCTATCATTAGTTTATTCTAAGCTGTTATCGGCGATGAGGGTGCAAAATGCCCCTTTATATATGGTATGTCCGTATGTAAATATGTATGTAGCTATTTAATCAATGTCCATCCAAGTCCACGTCTTTGCTATCTTTATGTTTCTCCGCGCGTATCTCATCGCTTATGATTTGAACGCATTGTTCAATTTCGAAGCGCAATTTGTTTAAAGGTAATAAATAAAATATCTCGAAGAAAACCCCAAAATATTTTATTACCCGCATTCACAGTGATCTAATGAAACTAATGAACTAACGGAGTGCTATACTCATTTACTTAACATCGCAATATCAATACATACATATTTTCTTTAATGGGAAATTTGCTACATGTTCTTTGCTATATTCAGTTCCGGGATTTCTAAATTATGAAAATTTAAATTCGGGATCCCGAATTTTTCGGCACTTATTGCAAACAAAATATATCTTCCAATGGTTTCAAGTTAAAGTCAATACTTAGGTTTTGAGATTTCGATATTTTTATTTAGAATCGGGATCCCGAAAATTTTCAAGACTCTTTAAATGTTAATATTTCTTCCTACAATGTCGGGTTACGTTAATTTTGAATTTTCAAATTCGAGATCACGAATTTTTCGAGACTTATTGCAATATTAATATATGTATGTACATATGTACATACATATGTATCTTCCGATTGCTTCAAATTAATGTCAATCCTTAAGAATTGGGCTTTCAATACTTTTATTTAGAAAAACCGGGGTTCCGAATTTTTCGGGACTTATTGCAATATTAATACATATACCTTCCAATGCCTTCAAGTTAAAGTCAATGAATTTGGAACTTCGAGATTTTTATTTTGGAAAATCGGAATCACGATTTTTTCCGGTCTTTTTGCAATATTAATATATCTTCCGATGCCTTCAAGTTAATGTCAATCCTCCAGTATTGGTATTTAGAGATTTTTATTTAGAAAAATCGGGATACTAAAAATTTTCGGGACTCATTGAATTCTACTATTTCTTCATATATTGGTCGAGTTAAGTTAGCCTATTAGTTCTAGATTACGAAATTTTAAGTTTTCCAATTCGGGATCCTGAATTTCCTTTTACATACTATGTATATTTACATAAATGTATGTATATTGTAAAACTAAATTCAATACATTAAGTTTAAAGTTTTCGGGATTTTCAATTTTTTATATTCGGGATCCCGAAATTTGCAATATTTTTTGTTTTTTTTTATATATAGTGGAAGTCAATCTATAAATTTTCGGGATTTCATATTTTTGATTTTTTTTAATTCGGGATCCCGAATTTTTCGGAACTTATTTTTATACAATTATTTCTTCGTATATTTTATATTTTCGTTTTAAAGACAAAAGGTCTTATATTTTATACTAATTTAGACAAATTCACAAACACACCAGCATTCCCTACTGGGTACAGCAGCTAAAACACTACAATTTATGAATACACCTGTATATAAAATCGTCTAGAAGAAGAATAAGTACCTATCGATCATCTGCGATCATTAGATATCGATGTACATATCCAAACAAATAGGTTCAGGTTCAACCGAAATATGGGAAGGTTATGGGTTTGACAGCTACCACTTTTTAAAGATTACAAAATCAAGGTGATACACATATTGAGAACACTTCAACAATTAATTGTCTTACGATATTTCTATTTACCAAATTGAAAAAAAATTTCTGGTATTGAAGCTGTTATTGAGCCACGTGATCGATATGACGGGATTTACCATCTCGAAATATCTGCAGGTGCAAATGAGCCAAAATGTTCATTAGGGTGTTGTTCTTGAGTTGGATAAGTATTTTAAAACATTAACAATTCAATTTATTTCACTCTTGAATTTGTCTAAAAACCATAAATTTTTTCATATGTCTAAGTCCATTAAGCCTTCTCGAACAAGTATATTTGATAACCGTTTTTAAAGTTAACTATTCGAGTACAGTTCGACTCTGCAGATCTGACTATCAGGAAACCGGTGAATAAATAATAAACTTCACATATACTTTTACGTATAAAAAATGAGTCAGCTTCATTTTCGCTTTAAATTAGTTTCGTGACAATTAGACCCATAAATTGAACCGTCATCATTACCTTGAGAACACACCTAATATACGTATGTATATGCACTTTCATGCCGTACATACAAATATATCTGGGTAATTTGCTTAACGTACGTACAGATATGGGGCATCTCGAGGTGTGAAGTCGTCGAATTTGGAATTTAAGATAAGCGCTCTACAACAATAAAAACTTCAACGAGACGTGAACACCTTCCGATAAGGCATTAACGTAGGAAATAACTAATAATAACAACAAAAAAATTGGCCTGTCATCACTAATATTCATTGGTAAGGAAATCAGTCGAGAGATCCGAAAATCTAAATAAAGTTCTTTAGGTATTTCGTCCTTTCGCTTTGGTCCTTCCGATATTGCAATACTTTATGCGTACTGTTTCGTGATCGTTGATGTTTGATTAATAAAAAGTTAGGTTTGAGTTCGTATGGGACCGCATAAAATATAGTCGAAGTCAATTGGATTAAATTTCTACTTTTGAATCCAGTCTTAAGAGGGAAGGATTGCAATATCGCTACATCTCTTCAATTTATACTAAAGTGGTACCCGGCACTCTCCCTTGACTACCTAGCCACTGGCCGCTTTCGTATGCGTCAATCTCTACTGAGCTGGAAAGCTTACTGATTTCGCTAAACATCGGTGGCGCACCGACCCGTGACTTCTATTCATATTCTATTCTATTCATTCTATTGTCTAGGGATAATTCCCCCTCTCGCGACCTATGCCGCTTAAACGAAGATTCAGGCTCTTTAGACTGAGCTTTTTCCCACTCAAGTGTGCTAAGAGTGCCTGCTTGTCACCGGGGCTCTGTAAAATTTTATCTGTCAGTCTGACTTCAGCTTCCTCACAGGGCCCTTACTAAT
Source organism: Bactrocera tryoni (assembly GCF_016617805.1). NCBI lineage: Eukaryota > Metazoa > Arthropoda > Insecta > Diptera > Tephritidae > Bactrocera > Bactrocera tryoni. The sequence goes on along the minus strand of NC_052502.1, from coordinate 14,234,008 downwards.
GCTGGCGATTGCGCCTCGCCTTTCCGCCCTATCTTTGGTTTCTGATGGTAGATTTCTACCGACTCCCACAACTTACCACACCTAGTTACGGTAGGCCATACTCACCCGGTATTACCTTCACCCTGTTCGGGACACAATTTCTGCTCCCTAGGTGATGGTGTCCCTACCGAGAAACCTCCTAGTTTAACCGAGGGCACCTCCGACCTGCTACCTCCCTCGTCTTTATTTAATTTATTACCATTGTTACAATTCATGTTTATTGGGTCCCCACTCAGATCAAATATCAAACTCTCGAAAAGGTAGTCATCTTAAATGGTCATAAGGTTGCCTCAGTTACGAGGCTGAGGTGAGGATTGACGCTGGTTTGAGACAATTTGAGACAATGCGTTCAGAGCTGATCAACGCAAAGAAAGAGTCATCTCAACTTACCACTATCATACCAATTTAATGATGACGGACAGGGAACGTACTCCATTTACCGACTTTATCCAATTTCATTTTATTTAACTTTTATTTCGCATTTTCCATTTGCCAACACCCTTTCATCGATCTAAAGCCGTCCAAGACTCCCCCACAATAGGCACCGCACCACCACAAACACCTGTCACCAACTACAAATCATGATCGGCAACTTCAGAACAACGCAAATCTCTTTTCTTGGCCGCCACATGAGCTGTATCTATTTACGTGTGTACACACATTCCCGTTAGTTATTGACTCAGCTTATTTATCAATTTGATTTTAAGAATGATAAATTGCTATGGATTAAATGTAAATTCTGCGGGTAAATAACGTCTCAAAATTGCTTCGAGATAAAAGTCTCAAAACTTCAGTGGTTCGAGTATGTGGTGCGGGTGGGTGTGCGGCCGGAAGGCTTACTGACGTTTCGAGGTAAATCGATCGATTTACGTAAGAGAGCTATAGAATCACTTACTTGGTGCATGGCACGTATTCTGTAGAGTTCTCTTTCTATATTAGTGCCGATATATGCAGACACGTAGACAAGGAATGTATTCGTGTATGAGGTCGGTTCAAAAATTACCTCGCTTATTACCTATTGACACATTGATCGTTTAACATCGTGGAGAAATTTTCAACTTGTTCTTCTTTTATTCAAGAATATCTTTCGCACACACACATAAGTGAATATTCATACATATCTGAATGTATGTATACATATGTATATGCAGTCACAGATGTATCTGTGTTCAATTGGGGTTTTATGCCTGTTGCCTGTTTTTATTTATGCCCTACTCATGATCGCCATAAAATTGATCTCATCAGACTATAGCACAAAATTCCAAATGATTCCGTCTAACAAGATTAGATAAGGAAATTGCTAAACGTTGAAATAATACTGAGTCAAAGTAATCAAGGAAATTAGAAAATTGTGAAAATAATTGTGAATAAGCAAAACGCACATAAACATAGTTCGAAGAGAACGAATTATATTTAGATACCTGTATGTATGACTAATTTCCCTTGCTGCTTAAATAAAATAAATCAGCAAGTTTGGAACTACCGATAAGATCTCAGAAATCAAAGAAAAACATTGTGCTATTAATGTTTAAAGAGAATTACTACGAATTACTAGTATGTTTAGGCTATAATTAGGTGAGAAGGGGGTATTCAATCGAATTTCGAACTTTGAACCTAACTTTGGCAATCGACAAAAAAAATTAATTGATATTTTTGGTAGCAATTTTCATCATTTGTTTACTCATATTTGAAGAGAAAACCAAATAAATAAATTAAAATTCATAATTTTATGCTTTCTTGAAGTAGAGAGGGAAAGAAAAAACCGCGTCCTTGTCATCATAGTTTCTACACTTGAGATCATTACAAAAATAAAATAATGGCAGTTGTTTGATGACTAAAAATATCATTTTTAACAAAACTAACAGCCTTCATTCACAGTTGCACTTTTTATAGTATAAAAAAGTATAAAAAGATCTTTATATAGCTTCTGTTCGGTCAGTTTTTATGTCAACTAAGGATGATCAATTTCGAGATTCCTCACTTAAAAAAAAACACAGAAACTTCAAATTTAATAGGAAATGTTTATTATCATACGAAAGAACACTCTTTGCCATTTATTATCTCTTTCAAATGTTGGTCGCGGCTACGTCTCAAATGGTCCATCCGTTGAGTTCAATTTTTGATGACTCGTTCGCGCATTTCGACTATTAACGAGCGAATGATACGCGTGATGCTTTGCTCCAAGGCCTAACTCGAAGCGGGATTGTCCACATATACTTTAGGCTTTACATATTCCCACAGAAAAAAGTCGAACGCTGATGTCACACAATCTTGGCCGCCAATCAACCGGCCCAAAACGTGAAATTATCTGCTCACCGAAGTGTTTCGCTCAATAAATCCATTGATTTATGCGATATATGTATGTATGTGGGAAGTGGCTCCGTCTTGTTGAAACCAAATGTCGTCGAGATCACGAGCTTCAATTTCAGGCATCAATTAATCGGTTATGATGGCTTACGACATTATGTTTGAAGAAATGTGGACCGTAGTTTTTTTCTGGATGAAATGATAGCTCTTCAATTTCTTCAATTTCAATTTTGCTTGCCTATATACCCATTGAGTCAGAAAAAAAACGTCGGATCTTCGTGGAACTTATCAAGAGCCCATCGAACGAAGAGCACAAGCTATATTTTGTACTCTTTCAATTTAAGGGGTTAGTAGGGTAATCTTTTTTCAAGAAAAACATTTTTTTTTTGGAGCGCTCTGAGTGCACACCTCAAACTTTAAACACGTTTTTCTAAAAACACACTTTTTTAAACAGGCGGGGATGATCCGGTCGAACTACGCAATCGATTTTCTTAATTTTTCATTTTTTAATGTTCACAAAACGCCTGTCTATCGTCCCTACTAAATTCATAACTTTTTATAATTTGTTGACAAAATGTATGTAAAAAAACATGTGGAAAAATTAAAAAAAAAACTTTATTTACTTTTTTATTTATCAACATTTTTTCATAATTCTAGCAGGGACGATAACCATTCACGTACTTTTTAAGAATAAATTGGGTTTCAGATGATCCCAACATGAGAAATCGTGTCCGCCAGTGAAAAAACGCATCTCATGGACCCAGCTATTTCTCCGACAGATGTCGTCAAAAAATTCCGAAAAAATTTGTTTATATATTCCACGATATACCTCATGCTATGTGAAAAAAGTTCTATTGCAGAATAAAAATTTCTATGAAAAAATTCAAAGAACAGGCCAGATTACCCTACTGACCCCATAGGCCTCCATGTAAAATCCTTCAAGCCCTTCCATACGTCAGTACAAGTTGCTGCGAACAGCGCCGAATCGACTATCCACGGTCTTCGAGTAAACTCTCAGCTACGCCTGCTATATACGTACATATACTCCACTGCGCGCTGGTCGTGGTCTATTCCGGTGAATATTATCTAATATTGAACACAGGGTCTTAAGTTAGTAGGTAGTGTTACGTACGCTCGGTAGACTGACCATAAGTTGAGCGTGCGCGCGAAACACATTCTTTATAGAACGTGAAATTTCATAATAAAGTTGAACGATTTGTAAATGTCAGGCGTAAGTCTGTTCACGATGAAATGCCAAACAATGCTTACCAAAAATGGCATGACTGGTTGACACGACTCACGCGTGATCTGTCAAAAAAGGCTATTAAAAAAAGTACATATACTTGGTTCACCCGTTAGAAACGAACAGGCAAACATGAAGGCATGGATAAATCGACCCAGCTCATCACGCGAACTGGAGCTGTGACCATTCACTTTATGGAATATGATGTGAAAAGATCTAAGACTGAGAATAAGCCCAAAACAAAATGGCCCCCGACGCTGATTTTCACAGGAAAGTTTTGTTCAGCGATGAAGCTCACTTTTGTTTGAAAAATTGTTATATTTATAGAGAAGATTCACGATGTCGAAAATTTTGGGATATTTACTGTTTTGGATGAGCGTGTTTCAGCACAGAAAATTATTAGCGTGTTTCACCACTTAACATCAGGGGCATTCCGAGGAAGTGATGAAAAGTTTGGGTCACCTAATAATGGAAGATTTTTAATGCTGATTGAATTTCTTACTTCTTTTGACCCATTCCTAGAAGAGCATATTCGAAAATTTGGCAATAAAGGATCTGGCAGTACGAGTTACTTATCAGAAACTATCTACGAAGAATTTACATAGCTTTTATCAGAAAAAGTATCTTCTATCATAGTTCAAGAAGTCAAATCAGCGAAATATTATGCGATTATTGTGGATTCTACACCTGATATATCTCATGTCGAACAACTTGCAAAAAGATGGAACGCCTGTTGAACGTTTCCTGATGTTCATTGAAAATTCTGGACATAAAGCTGAAGATTTGCTAGTTGCTGTATTATCGATTCTCTAGTTTTTTGATCTTGATCTCACCGACTGTCGCAGTCAGTCATTTGATAGCGCTAACACTGTACGGATATTAGGAATTTATTCAGGTTTCATGAAATTAATGATCTTGCAGAACATGCTCCTTGTGCTGCTCATCCTATGAATTTAGTTGGAGTTCACGCAGTAGAATGCGCGCCAGAAGCGGCTTCTTTCTTTAATACTGTACAAACTTTATATAACTTCTTTACTGCATCGACGCACCGCTGGGAAGTTTTACAATTTCATACTGGAAAAAGAATTGCGTTATAATCTTTATCTGCAACCAGATGATCAGCTCGTTATGAAGCTGTTCATGTACTTAATCAACATTTCGACGAAATAATCGAGACTTTGATTATTATTGAAGAAAATATGGAAGAAAATGCAATTACAAGACAAGAAGCTAAAGGTTTACGAATTCAATTGGAGCGACTTGGAACAGCATTTATGCAGATACTTTGGCATTTTTTACTCTCACGATTCACTGCTGTTAGTCAAAGATTGCAGAAAGTTGATTGTAGCATTGCTGACGTGATCGACGATTATCGTGGTTTGATCAAAGTTGTTGCTGATACGAGAAATGAATTGAATCTATGAAAAAACTGCTTTAAATATTTCAGAGATAAAAGAATATAAAACGACAGTTTCTAGAAAAAGAAAGAGAAAATTACACGCTGATGAATCACGGGGTGGAAATGTACAACTGTCAGGTCGAGACCACTTTAGAGTCAACACTTTTAATGTCATTCTTGACAATCTAGATTCTGAATTGCGAAAACGGTGTGTTGCATATGAAAAGATTCATGAAAAGTTCTCAGTTATTATTGAATTTGGCAATTTCGATAATAGAGAGATTCGTAATCGAGCTAAATGTTTACAAAATGTTTATTCTTCGGATCTTGAGTCCTCATTGGAGAACGAATTTGTGCCCTTCCATGCTTATTGCACTGAAAAAAGATGGAAAAAAATTCACCTTCCGATATTCTGAAACTTTTGCGTGCAAACGACTTTTATACAGAGTTTCCGAACGCAGAAGTATGTATATGTATGTATGTATATCGAATATTTATTACTTTAGCTGTAACAAACTGTAGCGCAGAACGATCGTTCTACAATGAGTGCAAATAGACTCAATAGCTTAGCTATTCTATGCATCGAATCAGATGTACTTCCACGTTTAGATTGTGAAGATTTAATCGACCAATTTGCAATTCAAAAAGTCAGGCGTGTTTGCCTGTGAAAAAAATTATTGTAATACAATTATTAGTCAAGCTCAGTGCAAACTTTGTAGTTTTAAGAACAAGAAGCTATATTTTTTATATTATACAGAAGTATTATATACATATATACATAGTATAATAAATTATTTGCAATACGTTAAATATTTTAATTTTTTAAAAGCATAATATCAAATCTAAATATTTTTGAGCGAAATTTCAGTAACGGGCCGGCATTTTTTCCAGTGCCAAATGGCGGCAAAAATTTAAATCCGGCCCTGGTTGTCAATGTGGATGAACTTCGGTTCCAACAAGATGGCGCTACATTTCATACAGCCAAAAAACTATCAATTTATTAAAGAGAGGTATGGTCTCCCCAAGATTGTACGATTTAACACTGCTGTACTATTTTTATACTCTCGCAACAAAATTGCTAAGGAGAGTATTATAGTTTTGTTCACATAATGGTTGTTTGTAAGTCCTAAAACTAAAAGAGTCAGATATAGGGTTATATACATATACCAAAGTGATCAGGGTGGCGAATAGAGTTTGTAATCCGGATGTCTGTCTGTCCGTCCGTCCGTCCGTGCAAGCTGTAACTTAAGTAAAAATTGAGGTATCGTGATGAAACTTGGTACATGTATTTATTGGCTTCAAAAGAAGGTTAAGTTCGAAGATGGGCAAAATCGGCCCACTGCCACGCCCACAAAATGGCGAAAACCGAAAACCTATAATGTGTCATAACTACGCCATAAATAAAGATATTATAGTGAAATTTGGCACAAAGGATCGCATAAGGGGGGGGGGGCATATGTGGACGTAATTTTTTTGGAAAAGTGGGCGTGGCCCCGCCCCCTACTAAGTTTTTTGTACATATCTAGGAAACTATTATAGCTATGTCAACCAAACTCTATAGAGTCGTTTCATTCAGGCATTTCCATATACAGTTCAAAAATGGAAGAATCGGATAATAACCACGCCCACCTCCCATACAAAGGTTATGTTGAAAATCACTAAAAGTGCGTTAACCGACTAACAAAAAACGTCAGAAACACTAAATTTTACGGAAGAAATGGCAGAAGAAAGCTGCACCCAGGCTTTTTTTAAAAATTGAAAATGGGCGTAGCGTCGCCCACTTATGGACCAAAAACCATATCTCAGGAACTATTCTACCGATTTCAAAGAAATTCGGTACATAATATTTTCTTAACACCCTGATGACATGTACGAAATATGGGTGAAATCGGTTCACAACCACGCCTTCTTCCAATGTAACGCTATTTTGAATTCCATCTGATGCCTTCTCTGTATAATATATACATTAGGAACCAATGATGATAGCGGAATAAAACTTTACACTAATACGGTATTTGAAAAATATGTAAATGACTGATAATGAAATCTCGATTATCACTTTATCATGCGAGAGTATAAAATGTTCGGTGACACCCGAACTTAGCCCTTCCTTACTTGTTTTTTTGAGGAGTTATGTGCAGTCGCTTGTTTACGCAGATAAGCCCGAGACGATTGACGCCTCGGAAGAGAATAGTCTATGCGTTATTGCTGACATACGATCCCATGGATATGGTGTAGAGCAGGCCTGTCCAACATACGGCCCCCGGGCCACCATCCGGCCCGCATAGGTCCTTCATCCGGCCCGCATAGGTCCTTCATCCGGCCCGCCATCTCTTATAGCCTTTGGGCATCCCAGTTGTATAGGCCTGAAACACGTGATGGATAAAGTAGTGCAGACAGTTAATTTTATACGCGCAAGAGGGCTTAATCACAGACAGTTCCAGGCTTTTCTGGCTGATGTCGGTTCAGATCACGAAGACATTGTACACATCTATTCCCTGCTGGACGACTTAAAGATTTTTCTTGGCAACAAAGACCAAGAAATTACTTTCCATACTGATGAGGAGTGGTTGGCTGATCTGGCTTTCCTGGTTGATATAACTTAATATCTTTCTGATCTTAACTTAAAACTACAAGGGAAAGACCAACTATGCACACAGTTATACGAACACGTTCTAGCTTTCACAAAAAAGCTTTTATTGTTGGAAAAGCAGCTGGAACAAAAGCAGTTGATTCATTGCGAGACCTTATCAACAAAAAAGCAAGATACCCTGGATTTTGACAAGTACGTGTTGATGTTACAAAGATTAAGGAACGAGTTTGACGACAGATTCGCAGACTTCAAATCACAAACTCCCTGCATAAAAGTATTTCAAAATCTATTTGATGTTGAAATTGAAGGCGTTGCGCAGAGTTTACAGCTGGAGTTAATAGAATTGCAAAGCAGCTCTCATCTAAAAACAGCATATAATAATTGTCTTCCAAACTTAATTGAATTTTACAAAAAGTATATTACACCCAGTCAATACCCAAACCTTACTAAGCTGGTTATGCAACATATTTCTTTATTTGGTAGTACATATGTATGTTTGCGAGCAGCTGTTTTAATGAAATGAAATTTAACAAATCAAAAACCAGATCATCTTTATTAGATAGCCATCTTAAAGGCATTTTGCGCATAGCCACTTCTAAAACTTCAGCTCACATAGATGCGCTGTGCAAACAGAAAAAATGTCAGACATCTCATTAATTAGATTTTAAGAATAAGAATATCTTTATATGCTAAGGCCATAGTTACATTAATAATAATATATTAAGATTTATGTGATGTTGCTTATTATAAATAAATAAATATACCAAAACTGAAGGTCATTTTATTTTTTTTTTGGCCCGCTACGGTTATGAAAATGCTAAACCTGGCCCTTCACAAAATTATGTTGGACGGGCCTGGTGTAGAGAATGTTTCAAAGTTAGACTTATTTCAAGTCATTCACTCGTTGTCGCTGGTCGGCTTGAGGGAACCAACAGCATGGTAAGTCCAATTGCCAAACGGAATTTACAAACTCTTGTACGAGTATTTACAGTGCAAATATGTTTAAATGAGAATGAAAATGAGAAAACAAAAGAAAAATGCACAAATGACCGAAAACAAAAGGTAAATACGGGCCAAACTGATAAGCGCTCGCACTTTGTTTACAAATACTTATTGTCACAATGGCTGTCTCTCTATATTCATATTCACACACACACACACACATTATATCCGCGTACAAAGATGTAAGCATGTGACATCAGTTATGCAACAAGATAGCCGAGATTGATGTCTGCATCCGCGTCAGCCGCAACGGCGAGTACTTAGTCACCATGTGCTTAGCGGAAGATTGCTGTGTTTGAGTGTCTATGTGTCGTTGTGCAAACTGATAAGGCAGGAAGTGTGAAAGTGAAAATCTCATTTTGACATTTACAACTCCACGTACCTGTGAAGCAATCAATGAGTTTATCTTGTGAGTAAATAAATATTTATTTATACATATTGCAAATATAAACAACAACTACATGTATCCATTTGTATGTATGTATATATCCATATTTATATCTATGTAAATGCATTTCTGTATTAAATTATTAAACCATTTATAAGATTCTACAGAAATAGTCCAAAATTGAGCCAAAAGACGTGGAAAATCTCAGTTTTAAGCCCTTAACATATAACATTCACATCATACCCGATTTAATAGTTAAAAAAATCGAATCAGAATCCGCAAATTTTCACTATTGCCTAGCTAAGAGCAACAAATTTTTGTAAATCAATAAAACTTTTAACAAAACTCATACCATAATCTAGTGAAATGACTAGTAAAATCAAGTAGTTTTCTGCAAAACTTATTTTGGTCCTTACCTACTGATTCTTATCGCTCAGTTTATGATACATGACAGTTCTCGAAACACTTTTCATAGGCACTTTTTAGAATGGGCTTCAGCTCTTTCATCGAATTTAGTTTTATCACTTCGATTGACTGTAAACGGGTTCGACGGAGCGGCAATTTCAGTTTGGGGAACAAGAAAAAATCACACGAAGCCAAATCTGGTGAATACGGTGATAGATTGATGGTATTCATTACGTTTTTGGCTTTAAATTCGGTCAATATCGTGGCTCCATGCGATGGTGCACTATCAACGTGTAAAATCCATAAATTGTTCTTCCACAATTCCGGCCGTTTCCGACGGATGTTCTCACGCAAACGCCTCAATAAGGCCAAATAGAACTCCTTATTGATCATTCAAGCCACGAATATCGAAAAAAACAATGAGGATCACTTTGATTTTTGAGCGGCTTTGGCGTGCTTTTATGGTTTCGGCTCGTTTTTTTCCTCCATTCCGATGATTATTTACTTATTTGCGTGTCAAACTTATAAACTCATGTCTCATCTGCAGTTATAATGCTCTCCATGAATGTCAGATCGAAATTCGCACGATCAAGCATGTCCAAAGAGACCTGTTTATGGGACTCTTTTTGAAAAAAATTCAGCTTTATTGAGACGAATCGAGCAAGAACGCGTTTCATACCCAAAGTATCCACCAAAATAATTTGGACGAACTAGCGAGAGATGTCGAGCTCTCTTGTCATCTCTCTAACACTTGCCTGACGATTTTCAAGCACTATATCCTTCACTTCCTTAATATTTTCATCAGTTGAAGATGCCAAAGGTCATCCAGAACCAGGCATGTCTTCAACGATCTCGCGACCGTCTTTGAAGGCTTTGGAATTGCGACTCTTATTCCACATGAGGATTTGACTTAGCCCAAAAATTACCAATTTTGTTTGTTGATGAAACCAATAAGCCAAAACCCGGCCTCGTCTGAGAAAATAAAGTGACTGTTAAAGTAGCCACCGGAGAATGCTGTGCCGAAACGTTCAGCATGTTGGAAAAGGCCTTCGGTGATCAATTTTTGTCACTAGCAAGTGTTTTTGATTAGTACAAATTATGCCAAGAAGGGTCGAGTACGTGTTGACGACGAACTACATATGTACGTACAGGACGTCCATCAACATCAAGTGATGATCAACACGTCAATAAAATAAAGGTATTTGTTGCTTGAGAATCGACGATTAATAGTCAGACATCTTACTGGCATCGTTGGAATATCGGAAGATTCAGTGAAAACCATTTTAAAACAACATTTGGGTTTAAAAAAAGGTGAAAGCACATATTGGTCCAAAATCACTAAATTTTTTCGAAAAACAACATCGCGTGAATTAACGCTTTCCGACTACCAGAATGTCATGAAACGTGATGAGTCATGGATCTTTGCTTACGTCCCGGAAACAGGCAATCAATCGGCCGAATGCCGTGGCAAAGTTGAGCTGAAGCCGCGAAAACCACGACAAAGCAGGTCAAAAATCGAGGTTATGTTGAAAGTTTTCTTCGATTATTCTACAATGTCTTACTATTTTTTGCCCATAGTTGTATATGAAATGATGCCCCTATGACAAATTTTTTAGGCATTTTGAATATAATAACCACACACGAACATATGTATGTACCTGTAATGAATCTTTTTTGTAGTGTCTTTCACTGCTCTCCATTTCAATAGCCATTCATTTTTATCTGAATTAAATCACTCAAATACGCGTTTCTCGAATTACTTTAATTGGGGCTTAATTAAAATAATAATAAAACCGACAAACAAGCTACATATGAACATATGCATACATATGTATGTGTCGTAAACCTTGCTGAATTGCCAGCACACGCTCGAGCTTTGCATATACACAACGAGACCTGCTGACAGAGCATCAAGATCGCATTTTCCCAGACCTGCTGGACTTGACCAAAACTTTTCTCAAGCCACGCTTGCTGCTTGAAGGCATTTACTTGAATATATTAGTACATATGTACATACATATGTATATGTATAGGAAAGGTAAACCACGTAGCACACCTGCACATAAGCGTTTACGTGTGTTTGTGTGTATGTGTGCAAATAGATGCTTGCTGTTTTACGTTTTTAATTTATTTTCATTTCACAGTCTCCAGCCCTTCTTGCTTGCCGTTTATAGTCTGCTTGCTTGATTTCGCGCTTTTCTCCATCTCCAACTTCATCTTGAACGTTCACATTTTCGTTTTACAATTGCAATTACACTTGTACAAACAAACATAAGCAAACAGAGCGACAATAATAATCGTAGCGAAAAAGTCAAACAACAATACGAACTAAAGCAATAAACAAACCATATACATATCTATATATAGATGCATGTACATATGTATCTGTGTATAGCCGTAGCTGTTTGTGCACTTGTGTGTGGAGTCCCACAAACGCGCATCCAAATTACCGTTTTTTTGTGCGGCTGATAAATCTCCATTGAAAGCTGAGAACTCGGCGAGATCACTTCTCAGTTGTATCTTTCGATTGAACGTGAAAAGTTAGCCGTGACTTTGTACTTTGCGCGCTCGACACCGGAGCGATCACATAACACACACAAACACACTCATACTTAGTGCTTTATATGAATATATTTGGGTACTTGTGATCGCAGAATCCAACTGTTGGAGTGCCACGCAGCTTAAAACCATAACGGTAATTATGAAGACTTAATTTTAATATTAACTTAAAGCTTTTTATGAGTTTATAAATTAAGTTTGTTTTTGTGTTTTTTGTACAAGCTATCAAGGGCTAATGTGTGTGATCAGATTGTATTTCATGCAAATATGTACAGTGAATTCTCATAAACACGAGCACTTGAAAAGTTATTCTACTCGTGATACAAATAATTGCAGATATTTGCTGGTCTTTGTATCCAAGTACTGAAGGACCTTTCTCATTTCAATTTCGAGTGTACAGCATTTTCAAAATAAAAGAGGTTATTCTAAAAACCAACAGCTACTCGAGAGCCAGTTATAATTATCGAATATACAGACTTTTACATATAAATTTTATCAAATATATCTATATAGGAGACCAATAAGCCTACAGAAAATTTATCTTGATAGACCTGACCCAGTGATAGTACGCCTTTTTGAACTCGTTTGTTAGTAGTTATCAAAATTTCTAACCCAAGTGTAACCAAAGTAAGTTCCCACGAATGGCCACTTACAGTTTGGAAACAAAAAGAAGTCGCACGGGTTCAAATCTGCCTGATTTGAACAATTAGTCCGTAAGGTACGGTTTTCATGGTGGGAGAAAACTTTCTGCGCCAAATGGGATCACCTAGTGATTCTCCGAGTTTTTAACTCCTTTGAAAGATAACTTTCTTGGATGTTTGCACATTAGGCACATGTAAAAGGAATCAAAATATCTTATTCTGCATGACTTTTCCAAGTTTGGAAAGAAAATGAGGTCGTAAGGAGCCAAATTTGCGGAATACGATGGATGGTTGGAAAGTTCATAACCTTATTTAACCAATTTGTCTGTAACGTGCCGTTTCAAGAGACGTTTTTAGAACTATTACAACCTCTTTTTTTCCGCAATCCGGCATAGACGAGGCAATAATTCAGCTTAGTAGAAATCCTGTCTTATCAGCGGAGGTGTTTTTTACGTGATGAATGTCCCGAACGCAGCACACAACCCTGAGAAAGTCTGTTTCTCCGTCTCACTTTAGCTCGCCTTCAAACGGATTTTTTGGCTGTCCAGGATACTTGGTCTAAGACTGGAAGTCCTGAGCTAATTGAGTCATATGTAAAAAAATCGTTTCTGGCCACTCCCAAATGAATGGCGCTCAAAGAACTTTCCTCATTTGCCTGAACTTCCACACACGGCGCCATCCTTCAACCCGGCTACAACCGCGTAAGCGTTGTCTATGCCAATAAAGAAGAATTTCTATGACGTTTTGCTCTTCTCTAGATAGTTGGTATAGATCAGACCTTCGCTCGCATCTTTAGTCAGTAGTTTGCCAAAGCGAGATCAAGAATTGTGGCGTTAGTTGCGATGATAGTTGTTTTTCGTTGGGCAAAGTTCTTTAAAAGCCGAACGCGTGCTACCACGTTGACCGCTGCAATCGAAAGAGAAGTGTCATCGCATACAGCAAGAACTCGGTAAACAAACTTTCGACGAAACTGTCGGAAGTGGCTGAGATTAATATTAGCCACATTTACAATTTGTGTCGATCTTTAATGGTCTGGTGATCCAAATCTAAGACTCTGCAACAGAGATTTCGAGTGGAATCCTATAATACCTTTGTACGAAGATTCATTCTTTCGGTAAGGTTAACCGGTACATAACTGGTTGCTATCTAGACATTGAGAAAATGGACCTTAAAAACGTGAATTTCGATTATCCACCGGCAGGAATGTTCTCACATTGAAAAGTTTGAAGAACAATAGAAAACTTAAGCAATTGAAAAATAAAATAAAAAATATTTTTTAGAGTACTTTCCTCGAAAAAAAATTTTTTTTTTGGAAAAAAAAAATATATATTTTAGAGTACTTTCTGCGAAAAAAATTTTTTTTTGAGCAAAAAATACTTTTTTGAGTAAATAATTTGTTAGAGCGAAAATTTTTTTTTTTTAAGAAAAAAAGTTGAAGTAAATTTCAAGCATTTTCCTATACACTGTCCCACTGTGCACTTAGCCTTATAAATTATTATGATTTATGACGATTTACTTTAACTTATCTTGTATTTACATGTGTATGTGTACTACAAATAATGCAAATTTATGAGAAAATATTTTTCGTTCTTACATTTATAGAAAGTAAAATTCTAAAACTCTTTACAATCAAGTAGTCATTGTAAGCGATGAGTTTGGAAGATATTTGGAAAGTCTGCAATTGTACAAATAAGTCTGCAAATTTTGGAAAAACCCTCACTCTGCAATCTCTTCGCAGCAATGATGGAATTTTTTTCAAAAGGGAACAGTTTTATTATTCGCATATTGACTTATGTACATATGTAGATACGAATAGTCGGATAAAAACTTCAGAGAGCCGCCGACATGGAGATTTTATATCATAACGTCAATAGATTTCAAAGGTGTGTGCGTTGACTTACTTGTTTGCTCAAATGATAATTACTTTGGCACAAATAATATAGAAATCGCATTGACGGTACGCGGGTATACCCTGTAGGAAATACTGTGTTGTATTGGAAAGTTTTTTAGTTTTTAAAAATATAAGAAATTCCGTAAACGAAATTTGTATACGCATATAAAATGCTTATTTACTTAATATTTAATATTAGAAGATCTTCACATAAAAGCAGATTTTCATATTTCATTACTTAATATTTTTTCTGCAAGGGTTTTACAGATATAATTCTTAAAAACATAGAAAGGGTGTAGCATCTTTGCTTATATAATAGATTATTTATGATTGTCTGTCTTTTGTTTACACATATATACAGATATAGTCACGTGTTTGACGAGTGATAGTATTGGGTTTAAATAAAAATATTACAGATTATAAAGGGTGATCCATTTCGAGGTTCCCTATTTCCTTAAGGAAAATATACATAAACTTCATATATAATTGGGAATGGTTATTATCATTTGAAAGAACATTATCTCTTTCAAATGTTGGCCGCGACTACGTCTCAAATGGTCTATTCGTTGAGTCCAATTTTCGATGACTCGTTCGGGCATTTCGACTGGTAACTGGCGAATGACACGCATGATGTTTTACTCCAAGACCTGAATCGAAGCGGGATTGTCCTACTAGACTTTAGAGAAAAGTCTAACGACATTATATCACTTGATATTGGTAGCCAGTCAACGGCCCAAAACGTGAAATTATCTGCTCAGCGTGTTCTCTCAATAGTGGAAAGTTGCGTCATTTTATTGAAACCAAATATCGCCGAGATCACGAGCTTCAATTTCAAGCATCAAATAGTCGGTTATCATAACGCTAAAATGGTCGCCATTGACACTTGACGTTTTCCAGGGCATCATTTTTTTAGAAATATGAACCAATAATTTCAACGGCCCACAACGCAACACCAAACCGGTTTTTTACTGGTTGAAATGGCAACTCTTCAAGATGTGGCAATTTTGCTTGTTTACATACCCATTGAGCAGGAAATGAGCCTCATTTCTGAACAAAATTTGGCTCGAAAACGTCGGATCTTCTGGGACTTTTCAAGAGCCTATGGAGTGAACCGATGTCGGTTCAGAAGGGCGAGCGGCTTCAGTTCTTGCGCAAACTGTATTTTGCATGCCTTCAAACGTCTCGACGTAAAATGCATCAAGTCGTTCCATACTCAGTCCAATTTGCTGCGAACGACGCCGAATCGACTCTCCATGGTCTTCGTGTACACTCTCAGCTACGGCTACTATATTTTTTTTTACTGCATGATGGACGTGGTCTATTCGGTCGAATATTATCTAATAATGAATCTGAGTCTCAAGATAATGTTGTGAAGAAGAAGGAGATCTGGATGTTTTCACCTCACCTTGCTCCATACAACTTACACTTACTGTTCGACAAAATTGTCTGCCTTACCGCATATCTATTGGACAATGGAACTCCTAAGATTGAGACGAGTTGAACCTTACTGAGAACAATTAGCTCCGCACTAAGTCAAAAGGATGTTGAAATCGCACATGAGCTAGTTGTTGGCCAGCGCCCGCTAAGCTCACGCGCAATCTAAACATCCATTGCTAGAACGCTAGAGGACAACGAAGACCGAGCTCGTTCTCAATCCGATGTAAACTGGACAAAGGTGTCCTCTTTAGCGATCGGCTTTGCTCTTTCCATCGATTCCGCTTTGATAAGGTACCCAGATGAGCCTGATAATAAAGAAGCTTGATGCTATCGATAGTGCGTTCAGACCCTCCTTAACTAACATCGTGACAGTGAATAAGCTCAAGGTAGTATTGCCATTCCGCAGTCGAAGTGAATGCCTACCTCTCTGAAAGAGGTAGCATTTCGAAGCAATATACATATATGTACATATACTGCTACTTTAATGGCAGCCACCTCTGTTTGATAAACGCAACAGTGATCCGATAGCCTAAAATTATGATTGGAGAGGGGCCCCTTACAGAAAGCTCTCCCCTCAACCTTCCCTCTGATTTTGGACTCATTCATTTAAAAGCTCATTGTGCCTCTTCTCCAACGATTTCGCCCATCCGCATATCACTCAGCGGTAGGTACTCCACAGAACCCCTGACATGTTCGAAAAATCCGTACGAGTAATTCCTTGTCACATGGTCATAACATAAAAGTATTTTTAAATATTTGTTTCCTAAATAATAGACCTAGACATAACCCAAATGTGTTTCAGATAAACCACTCTTTGTTAGGGTCAGCTCAACTCTCTTCTTAACACACTTATCCTCTAACTCCCTCATTTCAACCGCACTTACTTACAATAATTTCCTTTCTCAAATAAAAGATATGTCAATTGTTGGCTTGAATAATGTATCCTCACGCCAAAGATTAAGCTGCAAGTGTATTACGTAATAATATCTCACATAGGCAACAAATCACGCCGGCATTTGGCAAAAAGTACCCGACGCTGATTCATACCTTCGAAATATCTGCGCGTTTTATGGCAAAGCAATCATTAGTGATGCATACCAAATTCTACAAAGTCTTGCCTAAGCTATAGCACATCAATAGATATCGATGAAATATACATACATATATGTGTATATGTGAATGTATGTATGTATAAGTGCATGCTTGTCAATAAGCGCCAAAGTCGCACAAGAAAAAAACAACTAAGAAATTCAAATAAGTGAATGAAGTCAATGAAGTAAGAAAGCCAGACAATTATACAAGTTTATATATGTAAGTGTGTATGTGTGTGCATATGTAGGCTTGAGCATTTGAAAGGAGGGCGCAAGGTATCTTATCAGCGTAAAACAAAATATTATACTAATGCCATAAACATAGCCAACCGCAAAAACAAACATAATAAAATTGTTAATGACCATTTCGATTTTATTTCGAATTTTTTTCGCATTCTTTGTTTTTTTCTGCTTGCTACACTCACTACGTAATCGCTGCGACCTTCCGGCGTTAGCATGAGTCAATTAGTGTTAGGCACACATATACATACACACAAACAGATATGTATATATGTATGCATACAGACAGACACATACAGAGGCGCCTAGTAATGCCCTGCGATCAGCTTCTGTTGTCCTTCCTCTGCAGCTCCTCTGCATATCCGGTACAGTGGCATCCTAATTGCCGCGCATGCGCAATACACTGCATAACACCGTCCAACACACACACGCACACACTTCCGTATAAATACATACATATGTATATAGATGCATTTGGATGCATGTAGGCGGCAGGCAGCGTGTGTGTGGCTTCGCCGCAATCACTCGTAAATTAACCAAAGAAACATTACCCAATTCGGTATTGTCGCTCATAAATCGATCAGCTTGGAATTTCGGTCATTCGGCTGTTTAGTCGAAATGTGCCAGCAATGCGATAAACACTTACAAACAAATACACACAAACATACATACATGTATATAAATATTTAAGTAGCCAGAAGCCGAAATGTTATGACACAGACACACTCCACTGCAAAACAAAATAAGTGCAATAACAAAAACAACCGATTAGCACGAGAGTGGCGGGACGCCAGCGAAAAGTGGCCCCGTTGTGTTCATGCATAAGTCACGCCTCTTTGTTTGGTCATTCGTGTGCAATTGCAGCGGCCGATGTTGCACTGGCTGCTGTCGGCATTGGCGTCGACGTTGACAGCGGCGCAGCTGCTGTGAGACGGTAGCGCCTGGCAGCAGTGGCTCATGGTGCCTTTGTTTAACTATGCAGGCCGCCATCCGGCCTCCAGGACGACTCAGCGCTTGTCTCAGTTTGATAATGGCAAATATGCAGCCGTCGTGTCGTCGCGTCGGGATGCTTCGGCGATGACGCTTTGTGCTCTAATTGCGTAGGCAAACAAACAATTGCATCTTCGTACGGTGACGGCTAATGAAGACGTCTGTCTACCTGTCGTGGCCGAGAGCGATCTTCGTTGGCTGTCGCCAGTATTTGGTTGTTGTGCTCAGTTTCCTGCTTCGTTCGCAACCCAGACTTGTGGAAGAGCCGTGTCATAATTGAATTATCTTTGGTTGTAGGTTGTTTCCTTGTTTGTTTATTTTGTTATTTGGACTTGAAAGTCCTTTGACTCTTTTCACACCAAATTAAGGACGGAGGTTATTCCAAAAGGCAACAATAATTACATTTTAAGGAGAGAATATATGAAAGGTAGTGTCTACCTATATACATATCTGTGATGTGAGGAACGTAGAGGTTGTGATTTCTCAAAGGTAAACTGGATCGAATAGATGAAAAGATGATGAGGTATGTTTTGTCGCAACAATACTTACCCGCAGACCTTCTTCATTTGGCGTTTACTCACCTAGTTATACATTACGTTAAATACTCTCAAAACCTGGAGATCATAAGCATAAATCTTCGTAAAATTTTACTCTCAAAAATTGTTCCTCGAAATTTGTCGATTGAACTTTTTTCCCAGTTTTTCAAAGATTCAATGATTTGGGCACAATATGTGGGATCATCAGAACACAATTAATTTTCAATAAGTCTTAATTCGACTCAGGTTTCCCGTCAGCATATGGATCGCGGGTCATACTATTCTTACTGCCACAGCTATTATTTAAAAATCCATGCTAATATGGTAAGCCGAACAATTTTTTTGACTTAGAGGCTGTTTTATGTTGAAAAAGTGGGCTGAAGCGAAGAAGTAATGAATTTTTTGCTGAGTTTTGGATTACTTTTTCGAGCATCTCGAGCGATACTGAAAAAATTTATAACGAATATTTACCTAGAGCTCGTCAATGCCCGCTTTTCTGTTATTCAGGCCTATTTTTCACAACCGCTCCCACGTCACTGTTGACAGTCATAACTTTGCCGGTTCGTCTATCTTGGACCCAGTATTAACACCAACAACAATGTCAGCCTCGAAATCCAGCGCAGAATAACTCTTACCAACAGGTGCGTCTTCGGACATAGCGGGAAATTGAGAAGTAAAATTCTCTTTCGACGAACAAAGACGAGACTATATAAGTCCCTCATTATTTCCGTTGTTGTTGTGGTTTTAAATCGGTTGTCGGAAAGACGGATATGACGCAAAGGTCACTCTCGTTTCTCTCTGCAACTCGAGCTCTTAGTCTGCGATTGGTGGTAGTTGGACTCCGAGTACGCCATTCATTGGAAGGGAGTCAGTAAGGGTGTTGATGGCACCACTGTGAATGGCGGTCAATGCTTTTCGGAAGTTTGTGGCGTCCGTTTTGTTTAATGTCGTCGACATAGTTGAGGAAGAACATTTTGGTACTACTAGGAGGCGGTTCCACTGCAAGCAGGTGACTGCAGGCGTGATTTCTGACAACATCTGATGAGTCGACATTACCAGTTTTCGAGAAAAAGGTTCTGTGGAATATTTATGATCCTTTGCGCATTGTCAACGGCTAATACCGCAGTGGATGGAAGGACGAGCAGTACGAGGTGTACGACGACTGAAATAGTTCAGCGAATTAAGAGACAGCTGCTATGCTAGCTAGGTCATGTCGTCCGAATGAATGACTACATACCAGCTCTGAGAGCATTCGACGCAGTACCCGCCGGGGGAAGCAGAGGAAGAGAAAACGTTATTGCATTCCCAAAAATTTCACTTTCAATTTTTCATTTGTGCAGACGGTTTCTATATCCAAAAAGACGGGTCGCCGCCTCATGATTCCAAGATCATGCGATTTAACGCTTTTAGATTATTTTCTCTGGAAATATGTTAAATCAAAGGTTTGCGCTAATCAACTCGAGGCTCGAGGAACTCGAAGACAGCATTCAGCGCACTATAGCCGAAACTCCAGCCGAAATGCAACACCGTGCCATCGAAAATTGGTGTAAACGGGCGGAGATATGCAAGCGGAGCCCCGAGGTGGCCATTTGGCTGACACTTTGTTCAAATCATAAGCTTCCAACTTAAGCGTTCTTACTATAATTCTAAGTTTAAGTGTCGTTAATTAAAATTTTTTGAAAAAAATATTTCCATAAATAAAAGTAAATTCTTCACTTTTATCTAAAATTGCAATGACAATAACAAAAGCCTTGTTAAATACCGCGTAACTTAATTAATTATGTAACAGCAAACACCTATCAGTACTAACAACAACAAATTAAGCAACGTCACACTAAAACAAAAACAAAAACAAAATACTATGCTGATTCACACGCTCAACTTTGCCCATCGACAGACAAACATGCTCGCGAAAAGCATACCAAACACATACATACATACATGCATAAGCACTTGAAAATATCAGCACACATACAAACAAACAAACGCTGAGAGATACACGGGCGGAGACAGCGCTCGCGTTTCGCTTGCGAATAAATGTTCAAATCAAAAGTACAAAGTTTAATGGCAACATTTGAATTGAAAAAAAATCGCTATCAATATAATTGAATTACAAAAGCAGCAACAACAAATAACGACTAGTAGAAATGAGTGACTAGAAACAAAAATAAAAATGAAATAAAATAGAAACACTTATGAAAAGTGACGAAAAAAGACAGCAGAAAGCAGAAAGTGAGCACTTTTTCCCAACAAACAGCATAGCATTGCCCCTCACCCCTACACAAGCGCTGCAAGTGGCAAGAAGCCACTGTAAGAGTCAAGCAACAGTGGCAATTTACCAAAGAAAGAGTCGGCGCACGGTGGCGCTACACCATTTACCGTAATAGTTGAGACAATAGATTTATGCGCGACTCGCGCCTGCTCAGCTCACAAGTTTCAGGTTACAATTTGCCGCTCGGCAGCACTCGACAGTAAATTAACTGCGCGCAGACGCAGAGCAGACTTGCGCTGAAGGTGTGAATCCGTCGGCAAGTGACTTCGTGTGGCGGAGTTCATTGCTTGTTGGGTGCTGCACTTGCTAAATAGCAAATATTAGATTAATTAACACGACGGCACAACAACAACAATGTTGCTGTAAAGGGCACACGTAAGCGAGGCGGTGAATTAGAAATGCAAAAACAATGCGCTGGTGGAAAAAGTGTGGATGTGTGTGTGTGTAGGTGCATAGTTTTGATCGTGATGTCGCACAGTGTAGCAAATGATGATGTCATCAGTTTGCAATTGACGCAGGTTTAAAAAGATAGAAACGCAACAATAAAAAATTGCATCTAATTTCTCACAATGCTATTATGAATGGTATATATAAGATCTCATATCGGTTCCAAGTTGAAATCAACCGTTTCTATGGTTGGTTGGTTGGTTGAAAAGGAGCCCCAGATCGCTGGCGGCCCACCTAAGCTATCAATAGGTTCACTGTGCTCCCGAGTGATAGCCAATACAACCTTTCTCGTGAAATTACACTTTCCACCTCAGCTTAAAAATGTGTTTGAATAAAAGCTGGACATTGGCAAAAATAATGTTCCAGAGGCTCATGATCTTTCGCGCACGCTCTGCATTCCAACGAATTACCAATTTTTTGAAGTTGGGACCCTAGACGTTGGTGCCGGTGAGATTGATATTAACCGCCTTAATAAATTTCTGGTGAGCTCAAAAGGCTTCGTCAATCTATGCGCATCTGTGGATCCACTTTATTCTTATAAAATTATGTTTAAGTTATTATACCAGTTTATGACACTTATACCAGTTATTTGTTCGATTCTCCACTTACCAAAATTTAATACGAAATTGTTTTTTTTTACTATTTTCCCTTCCCAAATTGAGGTCATAAAAACCAATAATATTTATTTCATTATACCAGTCTATAATACATATACCAGTTATTTGCTCGATTCGCCAAAAGTTATTTTTTTCTCAACAATATAAATGTAATAAAAACAATAAGCCACCCTATTTCATTATACCAGTCAATTTAATTTATACCAGTTGTTTGCCAATCGTATCTAACGAAACTTTAACAAAATGTTTGGCCAATATGTATACAATAAAAATTATTTTTCTTCATCCAAGTATATGTCATAAGAAAGCAATTGTAATATTTCATTATTAAAGTTCATGTGAGTTATACCAGTTGGTTACGATTCACTACTCTCCAAAATCTAACGAACCAAAAACTGGAAAAAGTGGTTTAATAAATTAATTGCATAACTAGTTCATTATACCAGTCTATGTGACGTATAGCACCACCACCGCTACTATACCGTCATCTATACCAGTTTTTTTGCGATTCGCTACTCCTCCACTAGAATAGAATTCCGGTACATTCTTTTGCTTCATCAAAATCTGTGTATTAAAAATCAATAAGCCTTCCTAAGTCCTTATAACAGTGTGTGTGGGTTATACCAGTTGTTTATGCGACTCGAATCGAAAACTAGGAAAACAAATTCTCAAGAGAAGCACATTTCCTTCCCAAAATAGAGATCATAAAAATCAATTAGAATAAAAATTACATTATACTAGTCTACAAGGTTTATACCAGTTGTTTCTTCATTATATAAGAAAAATTATTTTTCTTCATCAAAGTGGGTGTATTAAAAAGCAGTAAGCCTCCTAAATCGTTATAACAGTTCGTATGAATTATACCAGTTGTTTGTGCAATTCGAATCGAAGACTAGAATAATAGATTCTCAAGGAAATATATATTTCCTTACCAAAATAGAGGCTATAAATACCAATAAGACTATTTATTTCATTATACCAGTTTATGAGACTTATACCAGTCGTGTTTTCGATTTTCTACTCTTCAATTTCTAAAAATCCGAAGACTTGACAAACAGCTACACAATATAAAAGACTTCTGCATCATCAAATTGCTGAGTTCTACCCACTGTGCACTTGTAATTCGGAAAACATTTCTACCGCTGCATTAAAATGTGCGAAAAAAAATTAAAAAACGCAAAAGAAAACACAAAGAAAGGCCAAATGCTTAGATGAATACCAGTTCCAGTGAATGAATGAAAGTGAATTTCTTCTCACGAAAATCATAATTACCGACTTTAGTGGCGATTATGCCGCAGCTAAATGCTGCTAAACGGCTAAACGGGTTGTAATTACCGCCGTCACAACGGAATGGCATGGCATTTGCGTAGAAACGCCAGCGACTGCAATAAAAAACAACAATTTGAGCAAAACAAAAATGAAGGAAAAAAGCGCACTAACTACAAGTATGGCAAATTGGCGAGCACTTGAACTTTGCGTTTATTACGCGGCCAGCGCTGAAGCAATGAAAAAATGCACAAACAAAAAGAAAAACACTTAAAAAATAGCCAACTGAAAATAACAGTGAAAACACTGACACTTCGGCCACAATTCAATATTATTTAAATATGCGAGTGTATGTGTGTGTGTAAGCAAGTTTATTTATATACCAAATACACACGCATTGACATATGTACATATGTATATGTATATGTATCAACGGCGGCACATAAACAACGCCACACTTCCGCCGCGGCTACAAAGCAAGCGCTCAGCGCTCACCTGCCCGCCCACCAAGCATTCGCAAAGCGCATCGCCGTGCAGAATGAAATCGAAAGCGTTTATGCGCTTTTATGTTTTTGTTGTTTTTTCTTTGTTTTTTGCTTTTCATGCCGCAAATTTGTGCTATAATTGCAATTTTTTAATGGGAAATGAACACGCATATAAGTTTTCTCCTCCCTTGCGTCCCACCGCGCCCCTTATATTGCTTGTCTTGCCTACCCTTTTGTCCAAACATGTCTTCAGTAAGTGTTATAGGAGCCGGTCTATAAATCACCTTCGCCGCGACTGCCATTCGGGTGTATTGAACCCGCCAGCGCAAATATGTTTTGCCGCTTCTTCTTCTTGTTCGTCTTTTGTTTTTGTTTTGTGTCGTCTTGAATTAAATATTATAATTGTCAATTTGATCGCTTGGAATTTATTGGGAACGTCGAAAAATTACAACTACACTGCGTCGCAGTTGAACAACGGTATATTAGCGCTCTAATTTGCCACCTTCCCG
Source organism: Bactrocera tryoni (assembly GCF_016617805.1). Classification (NCBI taxonomy): domain Eukaryota; kingdom Metazoa; phylum Arthropoda; class Insecta; order Diptera; family Tephritidae; genus Bactrocera; species Bactrocera tryoni. The sequence continues at coordinate 14,209,651 of NC_052502.1, read as the reverse complement.
ATATGCTTTAAGAGCTTTTTTTGAAACATGAGCTTTATGTTTTTTGGATGAGACGGAGTAGACTTTTTTGATAGAGGAAGCAACGACGATTAAAAGCAGCAACTAAACGATTGGAGAAATGCTGCCGAAGAACAAACAACCCGACGAACAACCCGACGGAGGTTGGAAGAACTTCTCTAAGTAGTTGGTACTAAATCCAGTCAGGGAAACACTTTTATCCAATTTCTATAGTATCATGTATATCGGTTTCCTCATGAGATCGATGTCATTGATCTAAAGGCCAAGTCATTTGGGTCTTTGCCCATACGTCATCTATCTTGGAACTACTTTTGTCAACAAGTGCGAACTGAGCATTAAAAGAAAGCTCTCTAACCATTGAAACTCGAACAACAAAAAATGTAACTTTTTCCACTCTTCAAGTCATTGATTTTAATCAATCAGTTAATATGGCAGCTATAACCCATTGAGCTCCAATATCGGAAGTTTCGACAAATAATCACCTTCTTGGAGAGGAAAGGAGGTATCCACAAAATTTCAAACGGTATCTAAAAACTGAGAAACAATTTCACCTACTTATATGCGGACGGATGGGCAGATAGACGGACATTTTGAAATCGACACATCTCGAGATCTTACTGGCATCGTTAAAATATCAGAAGAATCAGTGAAAACCATTTTGAAAGATTATGTTACTTAAGAAAAGTGAAGGTCCGATATTTTCCGACTACCACGATGTCATAGAACATATTTTTACAAGCGATGCGTCTTGGGTATATGCTTACGACTCGAAAACAGACGATCAATCGGCCGAATATCGTGCCAAATGTGAGCCAAAACCGTAAAAAAACGTCAAAACAGGTCAAAACTTAAGCTTATGTTGACAGTTTTCTTCGATTGTCAAGATATGGCGCACAACGAATTCCTTCCGACCGGCCAAACTGTCCACAAGAAATACTTTTTGAGTGTAATGCGTCGTTTGTGCGATGCTATTCGTAAAAAGAGACCGGAATTGTGGACCGAAAACTTTTGGTTTTGCACCACGATACAGCTCCTTCCAAGGATTTAGTGTCGTGTGACTTCCGGCTATACAGTAAACTCAAACGACCACTTCAGGGAAACCGTTTTGAGTCAATTGAAAACATTAAACATGAATCGTTAAGCGCATTCAACGATATTCGAGAAATTGACTTTAACAACTGTTTCGAGGATTGGAAAAAACGTTGGCACAAGTGTATTGTGACAAAGGGGGGCTACTTTGAGGAGGACGTTATAGATTTTGAGAAATAAATTAAGAATTATAAAATTATGAACAAAGTCTTACTATTTTTGGCTCATAGTGCTATATACATATGTGCATATATACTTCATAGGATCGCCGATACACCTTTTTGGGCGTTACAAATTTCGTGGCAAACTTAATATACATCATTACGGATATAAAAAAGTTCAACTAAAAAAATTCTAGATTGCATTAAACTAAAAGGCAACGGTTGAACATGTAAATATTTCAATCATTGTGGAACTAGCATAAGCTAGATAATTTCAGCGTTGAAATCTGACATAGTGCTAGTTTTAATAAATAATATAATTTAATTCGAAAATTATTATTTTATTGTTGAAAAAATCCAAAATTTCATGCCTCCAATACTTCTTGATTTCACACACATACATTTAACAACATTTCTTGCCAAAATGCAAATGTAAGGCTTGTTGAAAATAAATATCATTAAATTTGCAAAACAAAGTATGTAAACCATATCCTATACTTATATCGCAAACCAATATTGCTAAAATATAAATTAAATAAAAATTCATGTTCATCCGAATCTACTTACGTAGGTGGTGTGTGCGTCAATTTGCTTTAGTCATTTTACACTTTCACGAGCTACACTACCCCGATCGCATTAAACTGACTCATATGCATAAAGGCTATATAATGAAATTACGTCGCAAACTCTTAGCAGTTTCGGTTCAGTCAACTTCAACCCCCTTCATATTTGAAGTCACTTGGTGAAGACACATTTGCCACATTGACCTTGAAACTTTGATCTCCTTTTGCCGATATTCACGGTGAAAAAAAGACATTAATTGCTGCAAAAGCCTTTTCGACGTATCTATAGGGTGAATATGCAGTGCATATATGTATTTCTTATGTAGATCAAGATTATTCCAAGAGGTAAAAATATCTAACAGCGGTATAATGAGAAGTTTCCGTAAAAGACCGAACGAACGAGAACACTAATTTTAAAAGAAACTATTTCTTACAACTATTTTTAATTTTTTAATTGTTGTAATATTATATTTTTTTTTAAATAATTATAATTAATTTAAATGAAGATTATATATAGACTGTTAAGAAATACAAAAAAAATCGTGTTCAAGACTGAAAAATCTCAATTTACTTGCTTAAAACCTCGTTTTCATTCAGAAGTGAAGCAAGTCTCCGATTTCCAAAAAGTCGTTTTTCTTATAGATAGCTTTAATCTAATTTGTCAATATACAAAGTTTTTTAATAAAACCTGAAACAAAGGAAATTCATTCGCTTTTTGCATACTCCCAGATCAAATTGTCAAAGTTAGTCCTTTGCAGATTTGATTAGAAAAGGTACAATCCTCTACAAGAGTGTACAATTGCTGGCGTACGCCGATGACATCGATATCATTGGCCATAACAACAGTTAGCCGTTAGATCTGCTTGCTGCTGGTTGAACAAAGAAGCGATGCAAATGGCTCTGGTAACGAACGAGGAAAAGACGAAATAACTCATGTCATCAAACAAGCAGTCGTCGCGACACAGTTGACAACGTCAGGTGTGCTTAACGTGTGTACCTGCTGACGACAGCCTTACCCCACGGCGGAACAAATCATTAGATTGTTCAGCGCCATGAAAACGCCAGGCATTTTCAGCACCAATTGGCAGTATGGAATGGCCACACCAACCACCTTGGTCTGGTTCGAGGCCCATCTAAAACCTCTGCCTGTACTTTGGGTCCGGCATCCGGTTGCAATGCCATTCCACATTCAATTGACAAAGAGTCAGTTCTTCCCGCATTTATGTTTTAACCACAAACACCACGATACTATCCGAGGGGCCAGCCCGCATGAGCAGGTTGGAGCGAACTCCAAGGCCTCCTGCTTCCGGTGGTACCAGAATTAAGTTTACAGTCAGACCTCGTAGCCGAAACTACTACCAGTTGAGCTTCCATACAGCTCTGGATTAGTGGCCAGGACCCCATACACACCGCTCATACAAACCCTAATTCCCCAACGGCTTGAACGCTTAAACAACTCTCACGCAGACGACCCTAACGGTTCGACATTCCGACTAGTGGAGATCACACCGCTAACATCTAAATCCCCATACCCCCCAGATTTTTAATGTCTGAGTACATTTGACATTCCTTCACTGTTGATAGTCATAACTTCGAAGGCGTAGATAATTTCGTCTATCCTGGAACCAGTATTAAAACGAACAACAATGTCAGCTTCGAAATCCAACGCAAGATAACTTTGTCAACAAGTGCTACTTCGGACTGAGTGGGCAATTGAGAAGTAAAGTCATCTCTCGACGAACAAAGACCAAACTCTCTAAGTCACTCATTATTCCCGTCCTGCTATATGGTGCAGAGGCATGGACGATGACAACATCTGATGAGACGTTACGAGTTTTCGAGAGAAAAGTTTTGCGGAATATTTGTTTATCCTTTGCTTTGAAAGTTTTCGATTCAGTACCCTGTACCGTTGGATTCAGAGGAAGACCTCCACTCCATTGGAGAGATCGGGTCGAGAATGAACTTGGTGCACTTGTAGCGAAAATAACAAACGACTGTGACGCTGTTGTTAACGTGGCTATAACCGCGTAAGCGATGTCTACGCCAGTAAAGAAGAGGAAGAAGACTGGTCTTAAGGGGTACATCTAGTGTGACAGCGTAAAAAACGACGATTTTTGGAAATAAAAAAAATATTCCTGCATCAATTTTTTTTAAATTTTCAGGGTATATTTATACATGATTCATGATCGGATAATTTTTTGTCGAGTAATCACTGTAGCAAATTCGAAAAATTCTGTTTCGAAAAAAAATCGTAAAAAAATTGTCCGGAGAGGTGCAGTAGTTTCCATATTATTTATAAGAAATTTTCCAAACTCTAAATTGCTTCCTACACATATACGAAATATGAGTTATTCATGCTGAGAGGCTTAAGATAACTTTTTATTTTAACGCAGCACAATTTTTCTCGTAAAATAAACAAATCAATAATAAACGTCATTGGCACATCGATTTCTGCAAAAAAAATATATGTTCTTTCATTTTTCATTTTCTCAGCAGCAAATCAAGAGACACTGCCCTCTTAATCCGCAGCGAAGGGCAATACCATCCTCCATTTCCTGTCGCGGCCACGTCATTGGTGTTGCTGCTGTCTCGCTTCGGCCCATTGGCCACGTGCAGCAGCGCAGCATTCTAGCAGCTATGCTACTCCTGCACTGCTTAATGCCCAAACACAAGGCAAAATGAAAATTTTCCATCTTGCACCATCTCCGCGCTGTGGAGACAAAAGCAAACAGACGCAAATAGACCAAAAAGCAAACGCGCCGCAGTTTATACCACACACACTTATGTAAATATATGCGACTTCGTTGTGTGTGTGTAAGCACATATATCTTCGAAACACGTATGTGCGCGCCCAATATAGGCTTTCTCACATCTGCTGTGCCATTGCTGCTGCTGGCGCTGCTCCTCACAGCGCACCCAATCCCTGCAGCGCACACTCCACCGCGTGATGACATCGCCGAAAGTTAATCCTATTTTCTCCACGGCGCGCTCACACACAGCAAAGCCCACGAGCTCCAATGATGGCTGCTTCTGATAGCAACGCACACATACACATACATACAGGCATGTGAATGCATCATTTCCCCTTTCGTGCTGAGGTCGCATCGCGTCAGCGCTGCCAGCGCGGCAGCCTGTGAGAACCACTCTGTTTCCTCTGCTTTGAGAGCAGTAGTTTATCTACAGCGTCTCATCCAACTAACACAAGCAAGCGCTGGCCAGCGTAGATAATTCTGCTTTGTTTCTTTTTGCTTTTTCCGATTACTTCTTTGCTTGCGCGCGCTCTCTTGACATAAGCGCGAACGCTGCCGTATCTGTATGTGGGTTTGTTTGCAAGTGTGTGTAATTATGCTCTGCGGCTCTGCGCGCCAGCTAAATCCAACTAGCCATCAGTCAGGCTCAACAGTTCAACTGGGGTTGGACGTCGACTGCAGTCGACTCGGGACTCGATACGACTGGTAGTTTTTGTTGTGGTGATGTTGTGCTTGTGCTAGTTGCTTGCTCACCACTGCTGCTACTCTCAATTGGGATTAGTTGGATTTGTTTGTGTGCTGCTGTTGAAAGCGCTGGTCGCTGGTCGTCCCCCTTTGCTTGACACACTCAGCCGCAGACGCGCTGCCACAATTCATCCACCTCACCCATGCGCTCAGCAGCACACCAACTGGCTTTTACGATTTTCTTTAAATACTACTCCGTGGCTGGGCTCTCGCAACAGTCGTCTTTCATCTGGCCAACGGTAAAGGAAGTGTTGCTTGCGCACTCTGTGATCGACCGTCGGATGCACTTACGAACTTGTTGTTAAAACCACCAAACGAAGTAATAGTGTACTGCAGCAACAACAATAAAGTGTTACAAAAAAGTATTTCAACAATTTTTGGTATACCGTATATAAGTACAACAACAACAGCAGCAAAGTGAAAAAGATAAGCAGACACACATTGCTTTAGCTGCCTTCAATTGCGTCTCCGGCTTACTCCACGCGCGCCCATCTTTTGTGCTCGTGTTCAACAACGTCTTTTTGTTGTTGGTGTTTCGTATATGAAATTTATCGTCTTGCAGCCAGCCTTCATTGCGTGCGCGACGCACCACGCTGCTCTGCTCTGCTCTAAACTGAAGCGTCGTCTGCAGAGCTGAGCGCTACTTCGATCAAACTCATCGCGCGGTGAATGTATCATTCCGTGTGCGCCCGTGAACGTGGTTACATCCACAGCTCGAAATATCGGGTTCGCCCATCAGTCAGCTTCAGCTTAAGTTCAGTGGCATGAAATTGGAAGTGAAGTGACCAACAAATAAATAGCAGAAGCGGAAACACATTAGAACTTCAATAAGAAAAATAAAATAAAACAATTTAATCAAGTGCTGTGTATGCTCACAAACAAATTAGAAAAAATTTAATATAAAATAAAATTACAAAATAAGACTACGATTTATATTATTTTAAGCAAAAATATTTAAAAAATATTTTGTGTAAGTTGTAAGTGTTCATCGGGAATTTGTGCGCCGCTGCTGCAATAACATAATATGAGAAATGCTCACTACTTTATCAAATTAATTTCTTAAAAATTATGACGAACAAAAATTTTAAATAAAAATGAATAGAATATGCATATTCAAAAAAATTATATATAAAAGTATAAAGTGGAGTTGTGTAACGCCCTACCAAAGGATAACCAAACAATTGCACGCTGCTGCAGCAGCTAAAAATATACGCTAACTATTCGTAAAGCAAATATATAATAAGAATAAAACGCATAGAAAAACACAAAATATTTACTGTGACTCAGCGAAATTTTGAGTGTGAAACAAAAATCGAACAAAAATATGTTTATTTGTATTAAAACACGCTGGATTAAAAACTGCTAAGCAATTTCAAGCTAAACGAACAAAAAGGTAATTATAAATTTATTAAATTTTTTTTTAATTACTAATAAAAGTCAAGAAAAAAAGAAAGTATATTTTTTATTTTGAATAAAACTCACAAAATGAACAGAGTTTATCGGCACCTAAAATGCAAAACAACGTATCATCATAAAAATCGAAAATAGCTGTCAGATAAAGTAACCAATATAAGTATGTATATGTAACTATTTTATAACCAAAACTCAAATTTTGTTTCAATATGAGTGGTTTTTATTATGCCGTTTTACTTCGATTGTAAACTTGTGAAAAGTGATGTTACTTAATTTTGTATTTTAGGTGACGATGTGTATAGGTATATGGCTGATGGGTGAAAATATAAAAAAATATACAAGTATATATATTTATATTCCCGAATATGTATATAAAATAACGTCAAAGTGCTGACATTTCTTGATTGACACAAACAGTTTAGATTGGCTTATAACATTTTTACTTCGAAAAATCTTGGAGTTATTAAAACTCTTTAACTATTTTGACTTTAAAATCAATGTCAACTTCAACAAAATATAAAATATAATCAGAATTCTCAAACTGACTCAATTAAAAAACTATTGAAATGAAACGAAAATAATAATATCTATTTCTAATAGCTAGTATCCAATCACACATAAGCTTTTAGATTTTTGTGAACTTATTTGCGGCTTCTTTTATATTGTATTATCCGTCTAATATACAATTTCAAAAATAATTAGGCTTTTTTAGAATCGAAATTTTTATTATATTTTTATTAAAAAAATTAATATAAAAATAGAAAAATAAAAAAAATTAAAAAAAAAATATTTTAATAAAATATTTTTGTAATTTTTTGTTAATTTTTTATAAAAATATTTTTAATTATTGTCAGCAAGCCTTTGAGATAATTTCGATTTAAAAAAAAAATATTAAATATAAAATTATAAAAATATTTTTTATGCTAATTGTAAAACTTGTAAATTAAATTTTGTAAATGCCTTGCAAATATCTGCAAATACAATTTCTATGTATACTTGAAAAATAAAATCTTTGAGACTCATTGAAAAATCTAATTAGCGAAATATTTTATTTTTAGTTATTTTTTTGTTTTTAATTTGTATTAATATTTTTTAAAGTATCACAATAAATTTATTTTAATTCTGTGACAAAAGAAAATTATTTTGTAAATATACAAAAGCAAAGTTGTAGACCTAATAATTATTTGTTTTGTAAATTTCTATTTCCAATTTCTTTATAATTTTTTTTTTTATTTTTGCGCAAAAACTTTTCTAGTTTGTTTTTAAAAAAAACTGTAAAGGTTTTTTTTCGAAAAAATTTCTATTTCCAATTTCAGATTTAATTTTTTTAATTTCATTTAAAAAAATTTTCTTAATTGTTTTGAAAAAATTTGCATAATTAAGTTTTCGAAAAAAATACTATTTCCAATTTTATATTGAAATTTTTATTTTTTTGTGAGCAAAAAAAATTTTGTTTTATTTCTAAAAACTTTATAAAAATTTTATTTTCGAAAAAATTTCTATTACCAATTTTATATTTATTTTTTTTTGAGCACAATTTTTTTTGATTTATTGCTAAAGAATTTATTTATTAATTATATTTTTAAAAAGATACTTTGCAAATTGCTCAAAAAGATATTTAAATACATTCGAATAACAAAAAAAACGTTTAATGCAAATATATTTTTCAAAGCATCAATGATGAAGGATAAAGAATTAGAAAGAGGAGAAAATAGTTATAAAGATTAAAAAATGTATGAAAGCAGAAATAAATAAAAGCTTTAAAGAAAATTTAATATTATTTTTTAACTATTTTTTTTATTTTATTTTTAGATATCAAAATATCCATAATTAGAGAGAATAAATTTTTTTTTATAATTTCTTTTATTTTTTGATATAAAACGTCCATTTCAAAACAGTTCTTCTTCATTTGTGAAAGGTTTTCAAATCTTTCGTTTCTTTATTCTGCAAAAGTATTTTTTGTGATTTTTTTTGCCGCCGCAAACAATATGCAATATATTGAAATAATCCTTTCTAATAAGATCACTTTGGTTTCGTATATAAAAGCTCCACTCGTCATATGTGCATAAGCATATGTATGTATATAAAACTATCCACGCTTATCAAAGCGGCTTCAGCCATGTACGTTTAATTAATTAAAAACAATTATATTAAATATTTATTGCATTCGAATCTCTATTAACGTTGCCGAGATACTCGTTTGTAACCATGATGCAGCTACATATTTATGTATATACCTAGAGCAGTAAGATTTCGATTCGTGTTTATGACGTTCTCAAAAAATTGCATCCGCCCAGCGGCCATTGCGACAATATACCTACATATACTATTTATATAAACGTAGTTATGTATCATCACATATTCATAATTGCGCTAACAGCAGCTTTTTCGGCCGGGAAATCATTATACATATGTACATACGTAATTAGTTCTAATCTAATTTATTTTACCTTGTACATGACTCAACGCTCCACTTTTCCAACCAAAGTTATAATCTTAGGCGCTTATATACATACATACATATGTATCTATGTACATATACAAAATATGTATCTACTTATAAACGTATGTTAATGCCCAGTCATATGTTGATAGATAAGAATTTGCTGAGGTAGTACATACATATACATATGTATGTATGTATGTATATGTAAATCAATGAAGGCTTATCAGCGATATTGACGAGGCAAAACAAAAATTGCACATACATATATATGTACATATGTATATAGTTACATATACATATGGGTGCTTATAAGAATTGTATGCACTTACATAGATATAAGTATGTAGATACTTATGTACATAGTACATATACATTACATACATACATATATACATATACTAAAGTGTTCTTTAAGTGTCTGAATCATTTTAAATTCATTATAAATTGATAATTACCGAAGATTCCGAGCTTAATGGAAGGTGAATATGTTTGAGCTTTACCGTCGGGAAATCAGTTTCAATGTTTAGACTCCCTCATAAGTTGTATCGAAATTATTTTTTTTTATTTAATTGTATACCCTGAACTGGGTATAAGAAGCTTGCCTATTTCAAAAAAAAAATTGAGTTTGATTTATTGCATACTCAATTATGCTAAATTTTGTTACATTTTAATTGCATACACAAACACACTTGTCCATTAGCTAAACGAAACCTGTATATGCTCCAGCCCATCTAAATTGATTTCGCATCCTCAACATTACATTTTATCCCATGTAAGCTAGCTAATATATTTTCTAATTGTTTATTTCTGCTCAGCCACCTGCCTGTATGCATATATGTAGATATGTAAGCATGTAATCACAAATATACATATGTATGTACATATGTACATGCGCTACTACACATATACAGCACGAAAAGTAGCCAACAAGATAACACTCATAGGCAGACTGCGCTCTCTCTTGTCTAATCACAAGGTACATACGTTTGTATGCACACATGTAATAGCTACCCGATCGAATTCGTCGCATTCGTAGATTTCAAACTTGATATGTATTTATTTTATTTGTTGCTGCACACACGTATATGTACTAATGTATTTGTGTGTATGTGTGTATGAATGTACATCCGAAGCAGCAATACGAAGACGTCCCAAAAGACATTACCGTTGCGAAGGCTGTCAATGATGGCCAATGGCTGCACAGCCGCAACGATTCGAAGGTTCGTTTGCTTGTTTGCTTTTACGACGTTTGTTAGAGGCTTATTGTGACATATTTTTGTGCATATGCATGCGTGTACTTGTGTGTACATGTTGACATGTGTATTACAGTTGGTACATTTTTAGCGGTATGAATGCAATACTTGTATACATACATATATGTACATCGTATGTACAATGTATTTACTCTATATATCTTTTTACATATTGTACAATACCGTTATTTGCCTTATATATGTAGATAATTTTATATACGATTTTTCTCTGAAGTACATACATACATACATATTTATGTAAATCTGCATATTTCTAATTGACTTTACGTCTTGATCATGTACTTAGGCATGTACATACAAGTATAATGTGTTATCATAGACTTTTGTAACTGAAAGAAAAATGTTAAAAAATTATAAATTATTATTACACACAATCATACACATATGGCAACCAACATTTATTGTACATACATACATACGTATGTATGTAGTACATGGATATGTATAACACACCTATCTTTTTCCCCAAGAAGCCTACCTTTATGCTACAAAAATGCACCTGTGAAGGGTATTATAGCTTCATTGTATACGAAGTTAACGTTTTTGCTTGTTTTTATTTGTATTTAGAACTATAATTTTGTTTTTGTTTCTACTTAAATTATTTAGTATTTAAATCTGCAAGCTATTAACGTTTTTGTTGTTTTTATTTGTTACTTAAATGATTTAGTATTAAAATATGGAATCTATGAGTCAGAAAATATTTTATTTTAAATCAAATATGATTAAGATTTCAACTAAAAATAAAATAAAGAACCAAATACTTTTCTCAGCGCTACCCAGAAGCTGTAAGCTTGTCAGACAGCATATATGTATGTATGTAAATATTTGCGGTTATTTTAAAAGGCGATAAGGCCAATATATAGGTCAATATGTATGCACATATGTATTTGATTAAGGCAAAATTGCATAATGGAAAACCCTAAATTTGTATATACATACATACATTAAATACATACATATAAACAATAATTGCATTTATATAATAAATACACATGCATATAAAATACATATGTACATATGTATGTACATATATATAATATACACAAAACTTTACAATTTCGCCACCTTGTCATGCCGCACTTGTCAGCTCATTTTAGATATTTTCATCTCAACGCACACAGATCGAAGAATCTAATCACGTTACCGTTTTATTTCCGCTCTCATTTCAGATTTATTTCAGTCTCGTCTCGCATAGCTCAGTTTCTCAACCAAAAAATTTGAGCAAATAAAAAGCAACTGAAGAAATTCTGCTGCAGCAACAATTCGAACCAATCAAACAGCGGCACGCGCCTGCATACAACGCACACACACACATATATCAAAACATAACATAATTTTATCGAATAAGAACAACGAAATGCTCGCCACAGCAGCCGCCAGCACACAAGCAGCATTGGATGCCATACAAACGAGCGTCACCAAAATGGAGCGACGTGACTCAACGACTTCGGAATCATCGTTGGAGCACTTAGATTTGGGACGCACGCCAAAGAAGCTCAGCGCACACTCATCGGCCACATCGACGCCGCATACAAACACCAACAGCACCAGCAACAACAACAGAGCCAACGGCAATGATATGCTTGCAAAAGATGCCAACAACACAAATGCAACAACATCAACTGTTGGCTGTGGTGCCACCACCAAGCCAGTGCTACCCCATCCGCAGCGACATATCAACGACTCCGATGAGGCGAATGATTATGACGATGACGATGAGGAGTCGCCCGACGAACAGTGCCTTGGCAAGTCGAATGCACACAATTCGAGATCACAGCGTCATCACAAGCGTCGCAGCACAGCGCCACGTCTAGACAAACGCACCAGCGTACATCTGGAATTCAATGCGGACGATCCCAATTCGCTGCGCAAGAAATTTCGCTTTAATCGCAGCAATTCTGCATCCGAACAAATGTCCAGCAATAATGAGTCTGGCTTCGTGGACGCCAGCTGTAGTAGTCATTACCTGAATGCCTCGGCAGTGTCATTGGCGGCGGCAGCAGCGGTGGCAGCGGCAGCCGCGACGACGACGTCGACAACAGGCACCACAGCTGCAATTAACATGACGCCGACACTGCATAGCTCAATCTCTGCATCGGCGTCGGCATCGGGTTCGGTGTCGGCGACAGGCTCGCACAGTTCATCGTCGGCTGCTTCTTCACCGCGTGGCTGTGGCGCCGGTTTGGCTGCTTCCTCCGCCTCGGTGTCCAGTCCCGAATCGGGTATTGGCGATAGAGAACGCGAGGACATGAAGTTCGTGTGCACCATATGCGATGTGGTGTCGGCGACGCGTCACGAATTCACAAACCACATACGCTGTCACAATTACGCCTCCGGCGATACGGAGAACTACACATGTGCTATTTGCTCCAAGGTAAGTGCGATTTTGAGGTGTAATAAATGTAATATAAGAGATTTATGGAATATTTGCTTAGAGTTCTTAAAAAAGGATATTTCCTAATGAAAGAACGCTTCAATTAACTGAAGAGAGCATTGGGAGTTTGCGGTTTTTAATGGTGTTTTGCATTTACAGTTAATAAGGCTTCCTACGAATCTTCTTAATTGATTTTTAGAGAGTTTGAATTAAGATAACTGGGCTTCCACAAAGCCTCGGCTCAATTTTGAAGCTTCAAGGCAATGGATTTTCCGTTATTCGTTATAATTTTTCATTTACAACTGATTATGCTTCATAAGACGCTTCTTACATGGTTTTTGCTTTGGAAATTTTGAGCTTTGGAAATCAAAATTATGTTTTTTATTATTTCTCTCTTGTCTGGACAGTAAACAATAGAGCTAGAGTCATGTTAAGATAACTTGGGCTTCTAAATGGTCTCGCATCACTTTCGTAACTTCAAATCTCTCTAAGATTTAGTAGAATACCATAAGACAGAGCAATCTTCTGCTGCTATTTTCAATAATATTTCTAAATTCGGAGAATTTATAAACCGTTTGAGAATTATATCAAACTATGAAGCACTTGAATGAATTCTGAGTAAATCACGCGTCTTTCTTGACATAAGGCACAATTTTTTGTTGGAACCAACATATTTTCTAATGCAATCATTTACCAATTATACAATTATTTAAATTTCTCTTTTCCTTCAATCATTTCTCTTCCACTCTACTCTCTCTCTCTCTCTCTCTCTCTGTTTAGGTGCTCTCGTCGGCCTCCTCACTGGATCGGCATGTGCTGGTGCACACGGGCGAACGACCATTCAATTGCAAATATTGTCACCTCACCTTCACCACCAACGGCAACATGCACCGGCACATGCGCACACACAAGCAGCATCAGCACAATCATCATCATCGCCGCAACTCGAATGGAACAAAGCAAAGCAGTCATAGTCACAACAATAACAACAACAATGCCGGCGGTATGCCCGCCAGCAGTGGCGGAACCGACGCTTTCGCCTCAGCCACCAACAATTATGCGCAATTAGGTAATGGCTTGATTGGTGAAGGCGTCAAAACACCAACAGCATCAGCCGAGGCCTTAGCGTTGACGAACGACGGCAGTACGGCCGCCACTGCGCAAGCTGGTGGTGACGCCGCCGCGACCATCGGTGCAGGTGTTAATGGTAAACGCTTACACAGTAGTGGCGTAGAAAGTTGCGAAAGTGACGGCGGTTGCTCAACAGACTCCTCATCAAGTGCCATCAGCCATAGCTCAAATAATAATCATAGCAACAAAAACAATAACAGCGACAATATTAACAACAATGCCACAAATAATTACAATAACAATATGAACGCGAAGCGTAATCGTTTAGGTAACTTTAAACGTAAAAGTAGTGAACAACATGACGAAGACAACGCGGACGCCGAAGCTGACGGTCTGACAATGATGACAGCGACGAAGCGACGCGTGAAGACCACCATAAACAACAACATAATCGGCGAGGATGTGGATGAGGTTGATGCGCGCATGGTCGCGCATAATAATGACAGCGCGATGATAACCACAAAAGCCAGCGCATCCTCTTCCGCATCGGCCATGTCGGCAGATGAACGTGATGACGATGATGAGGACGTCGAGCAGAAGCCGTACTTCGCTTGTCCCGTCTGTCCGGTATGCAATGCGGCTGACTTTGCCGATACACGCGCCTTGGACAACCACTTGGACAGCGAGCACTCGGACATACCCGCCAAGTGCCGACACTGCGAGGTGGTCTTTCGCACACACCGTCAACTGAGCTTGCATCCGTGCACGCAGCGCTTGCTAGGCAGTCGTCCGATGCCGCTGGTGGAGTGCGTGAAATGTGGTCAGAGCTTTGAGAATGCCGACGATTTGGAGCTGCATGCGCGCGATTGCCACACCAACGAGTTGAGGCATGCGCGGCGTAGTCGCAGTCTGAGCGATAGTTTCGTAGCAGCGCCTCTGACGGAAGCCGAAATTGAGGATAAGACAAACCAAATACGCAACAATTTCTTGCGTCAGCTATATCTGCAAAGTCAAAAGCCTTTCTGTGCGCAGAGTTTGATCTCGCTGCCCTCGCCGCAACACTCCGCACACGACGAAGTGGATTCGGCGAACGTAAGCAATACCGATATCAAAGTTGAGGCAGCCGACACTGAGCCAACAGACCAATTGACAAGTAATTTACTTTCACAACAGTCGCACGACTCGAAAGATCTTGCCGATATACAATCGATACTCAATATGACTTCGTCGTCCTCAACATCCAATTTTCTGAAGAACTTCGAGCAATCGGTGAACACACCATCCAGCAATTATAGCATGGACAAGGATGAGGAGGAGGCGCAAGATGCCTTCACGTCGGAGTTTCGTAAAATGAAATTGCGTGGTGAGTTTCCATGCAAGCTCTGTACGGCTGTCTTTCCGAACTTACGTGCGCTAAAGGGACACAACCGTGTGCATTTAAGTGCCGTTGGGCCGGCAGGACCGTTCCGTTGCAACATGTGCCCTTACTCAATATGCGATAAGGCTGCGCTTGTGCGTCACATGCGCACACATAACGGCGATCGGCCCTACGAATGTGCCGAATGCAATTATGCCTTCACTACGAAGGCAAACTGCGAACGCCATTTGCGTAATAGGCATGCGAAGACTACACGCGACGAGGTCAAACGTGCCATTATATATCATCCATCCGAAGACTCGACCTGCGATGATCCCGCCAAAAAGCTGCATATGTTCTCATCGCCCGACTTCGATGACGATATGGAGTTGCAATATCAGCAACATCATCCCAAAGATCGCTCGACGCCCGTGTCACACCTTAAGGAAATCTTAACCGCTGAAAGTCCACTTGCCAAACCGATAAAGATACAGGTTAAGAGTTTGGAGCAATTGTTGGACAAGTCAACCGGTTCAGTTGGAAGCTACAATGACTCGTTTGAAGAACGTACACCAGCGCCGTCCAGCTTGCAACACGGCGAGACAGCACCCATCGACTTGAGTATGGATGTTTTGGATCTTAGCAAGAAACCCACAGCTAAGCCCGTAGAAAAGGAGACCATTGCCGCGCCAGCTTTACCAGTAACAGAAAATGGCATTGATCCGGAAAAGAAGCTGGATCTATTTTCTTATGTGAAGGAAAATTTAAATATGCCAAAAATGCTGGAACTCTGGAGTTTGTCCGCACAATTCCCATTCATGCCCGATTTCGCGCCACTAATGAATCAGATGTTTGGCGGCAACACTGCTGCTAATCCATTTCTGCCACCCGGTCTGGACCTAAATAAGAGCATGCAAGCTTCGGCAAACATGACACCACCAATGTTACCGAATCTGAACTCCCTAATGGCCGACAAACTAAACACACATCCACATACCACACCAGATCCCAATATAATGAATCAAATGTTGCCCACATCCATGATGACGCCACCTCCACCCAATAACGGCATGAATATGCCACGTCACTCACACATTCCACCCACGGTATTGCCAGGTGGCCCCGTCAAAATGGTGATCAAGAACGGCGTACTGATGCCCAAACAGAAGCAGCGTCGTTACCGTACCGAACGGCCCTTCGCCTGCGAGCATTGTTCCGCGCGTTTTACGCTCCGCTCAAATATGGAGCGACACGTGAAGCAACAACACCCACAGTACTACGCACAACGTCACCGCACCGGCCACCACAGCATGCGTGGACGTGGCGCCACCAGTGCAACGACAATGAACAGCATTTCCCATTTACAAGCGGCAATTGCTCAAGCGCACAATAACGCCACCCAAGCACAAGGCAATGGACTGGGCGCCGCGCCGATATCGGAGCAAGTGAAATACGCCATACTGGCGCAGCAGCTGAAGGCGCGCAAGGACACTGACTTGCTGCAACAGGCGCTGGCACACGGCTCCAGTAGCATTGCAAATAGTCATCATATGTTGCTGAATGCTGCCGGCGCTGCAATTGGACCGCTGGGTCCACCAAACGGTCTCCAGTTCCCATTCAACCATTTGGGTCAACCCGTGAACATTAATGGCAACGCGGAAGATGATGAGCCCAAATTGATTATTGATGAGGATGATGATGATGATGACGTCGAAGAAATACTGGACGACAATGAAGAGGACGAAGAGTTCCAAGTGTCGAACGAACATTTCGAACATATGCGCAAATTTCAAGCGCCAGCACCCGTCGTGGAGGAAGTAAAGACTGCACCTCCTGCTACCAATGAGTCCAACAATGAGACAGCCAAGAAAGTTGCAGAAACCATACTGGAACAGGCGAAGAAAACTGTTCAAAAACCAAATCAAACGACCACCAAATCCAACGCAAACTTTACCGCCAAACCCACACCTACTAAGTCGGTTGCACCAGCGACGACACCGGCAGCACCTGCGGCGCCTGTTACGCCAGCCAACACAATGAAAGCCATGATTGCACAAGCCGAGTCGGTGGGCAAGTTTCTGAAAGAGGTCGCCAGTTCACCCTTCAAAGATGAATCGCAAGATCTGGTGCCGGTTGCCAAACTGGTAGACAATGCCACCAGCAACGCCGTTTCATTCAATAACTATTTCCGCCCCAGCGATGTAGCCAATCATATGGAACAAAGTGACGAAGAGGGTCTAGTGGCTTCGGGTAGCGCCAGCGAAAGCAATCACTCCGGCACCGAAGACGTAGCCGCACCAGCGGAGCCGAAAAAGAAATCAGCTTATAGTCTGGCGCCAAATCGTGTCTCATGCCCCTACTGTCAACGCATGTTCCCCTGGTCCAGCTCACTGCGACGCCACATACTCACGCACACCGGCCAAAAACCCTTCAAATGTTCGCACTGTCCACTGCTCTTCACCACAAAAAGCAATTGTGATCGACATTTGTTGCGCAAACATGGCGACGTTGAGTCAGCGGTGTCGGTCTATGTGCCAACCGAAGATGTCAACGAGCCGATACCAGTGCCAAAATCCGTCGAAGAGATCGAACAACAGCAGCGACAACGCGAAGAGGAGCAACGCAAACGCAAAGCTGAAGAGGTGAAATTGGAGCGCGAGCGTCGTGAGAAGGAGCAACGCTTACATCAGGAGAAGGAACAACAAAACAAACTCTTCAAACAATTGGCTGTCGCGCAGCTACAACAACAGCTCAATGTCTCAATGAACGCGGCCGCCAATGCGGCCAGCAGCGCCGAAGCTGATGCACGCGCCAAAGAGAATCTCTCACAGCTCAACGCCGACTTGCCATACAAATGTCATTTGTGTGAGAACTCTTTCGCCGAGCGCTTCAATTGTCTGGAGCACATCAAGAAGCAACATGCACCCGAGTTCACATTGCTACTCAGCAAAGGCGCAATCGTCAGCGATGCCGAAGCCAACCAGACGCAATTGCTCGAGGACGAGGAGCGGCGTGTGGGCGAAGAGGCGAATAACTTTGCGCTGCTGCCGAAACTACCGGCCTACACCAATCGCAAAGTGATTTGCGCCTTCTGCGTGCGTCGCTTCTGGTCCACCGAGGACTTGCGCCGACACATGCGCACACACTCGGGCGAACGTCCCTTTCAATGCGAAATCTGCTTGCGCAAATTCACGCTGAAGCACAGCATGCTGCGACACATGAAAAAGCACACAAGTCGCGGTCAAAATGGCGCCGCCGGCAGCGATGGCGCGTCGCCAATGGGTAACAGTGGCTCGGACTTTTCGGACGATGAACAAATGCCGACGCCACCAACGTCTACATCTACAACTGCAGCTGCAGCTGCCCTCACCAGCGCCGCTACGGCCACGACAACGTCGCCGGCGACCACAGCAACAGCGGCAACAGTGCGTTCACCCAAAATACAGGAGCTGCTAAGCAAAACCAACGAATGGCGCAGCGCTCACTTGGCTGGCGAACAAAAGGAGAATATTGCCGAAGAACAACCGAACGGTCTACACAGCGATCTGATCGGCAATCTGTTGGGCATCAGCGATCAAGGTATACTCAATAAATTGCTATCGTCGCCCGACGAAGCGGCCAAACTGTTGGGTGTGGAGAAGTAAGCGACCGCGTCACTGGCTGCCTGTGTGCAGTCGGGTTAATGGAAAAGCGAGAAAGTGTAAGAAAATGCACATAACTTTTTCGCTTGCGAGTCAGCTCTAGCTGAGGCGTTCTCTACGCTGTTTCTAGTCAAAACTGTAACAAAATATTACAACAAAAAATTTGTTGGTATTTCACATTGTAAAAATGGTAGTCGGATATAAATATGGTGCCGTTGAGCAGCAAGACAGGCAGCTAGCGCCAAAATACTTAATTTTTAATTCAAAAATACGCAGTGTTGCATTTTGGGTGCAACTTGCTGCCGTTAAAAAGTAGTAAATAAATTTATTAGTTATTAAAAAGTAGCATTGTTAGCTATTTTTTTTAATTATTATTTTTAATTTTTATTTATTATAAATCCACCAATTATTGCTGAAAATTACTAAATAAAGATCTTCTGCCAGCTGGCTTAGCGCGCTCAAAATTATTTTCGCACAAAAATGCTTGGAAAAGTTAATTCGCAGCATTTTTAGCTGAAAATTATTGGCGGCGCAGCTACTAACGGTCAACTGGCACTCGATCTTTGCCTGCAAACTACTTTTAACGCGCTTAAAATAATCGAAAACATATTTATTATTGTACAACAACGAAAAATAGACTTAAATGTTGCTGCTGCTCTGATATTCAAAGCAATCGCAAACTGATTTCAATGTACTATAAAATTTTATAGCAACCTCTCTCTATATATACGCCACCACTGTTGCTGCTTGTCAAACAGAAATACATAAGCACTGTTAGCGTTTAAGCATTACATTGTAATTACTTGCATTACTTGTAATAAATATTTGTAATTATAGCAATTTTAATTACTTTAAAGCACAAAAGTGCAAAATTTCCCCACAAAATATATACCAAAGCTTTTCTATATAAAAAAACATTGTAAAATATTATTCATAAAAAATCGTAAGCAGACATTGTTTTTGCACTTGAGCAAAATTTATATACAAATAGTATACATACATACATACATATATAAAAATAAGTCATTTATTGTCTCAATTATTGTAGTTTTACACGTTTTCATAGACTTTTGCCTAATTTTGAGGTTATGCTTGACAAAACAAAAGACTTAAATCTAAAGTATAGCATAGTTAAATACATAATATATAAATAAGCGTTATGTTTAAGCAACGAATAACTGTAAAATGCCTTCAATACAATTGATATGTACTTATTAGAATACTTAATTAAAGCAAACTATTATAAATAACTATAAATATAATTAGTTTTTTTTTGTTTGGTTTTGAATTATGACGAACACTTGAATTACAGTTATGTAGATTTGGGTGAGGCCTTCAAACCGCAAAGTGGCTTATAAAATTAAATAAATTAATAGGTACCAAAAACAAAAAACACAAATACAAAAACAAATTTAAAGTACTTAAACTACTTAAACTAATGTTAATTAAAAAGTATTTAGCTACATGAAATTCTCTAAGGATCAATTCAAACTAATATTAAATGTCGCTTTGTAGTTGTTAGTGTTAATAATATTGATGTTATACTATCGTTTTTTGCTTTACATGCATGCGCATGTAATTTTTATATATTTATTATAAATTAATAAGCAGAGTGTATTGGAAAATATGGCCTTAAATTACTCAATAACAAGTGAAAGTCTAATAAAGAACTATATACAGCAATAACCAAAGTATTCTTTTGTCAAAATCTTATTAGAATTTACAAAACCATATAGCTGCGGTTATATTAAGCAGAGTTTGACTAAAATATATACATATAATAATTATTTAAGTTAAAATTAAAAAAATACTTGAAATTGTAATTTACGTAAAGAAAAACTGAAATAAAGCATGGTACTTAATAAAATTATTTGAAAAGAACGAAAAAAATTTGGAGTTTTTTTTATTAAATTTACAGATAATTACAAGATCATGCATACATATGTATGTACATATAAACAGAAAAATAATGAATTAACAGGTAATTAATTTGATTTTATTAACTAAAACGAGGAATAAACCATTAAACGTCTACCGAATGTTGATTTTTCAATATAACCTCAAAAACTCTTCTTTTTAATCCCAACTTTTTGGTTAAAAAATAATTAATAAAATTTAATCCCAACTTTTTTTTGTTTAAAAATTAGATTTTCCATTTTTGTTTCCAAATTTGAACGTTTTGGATTAAAGATTAAATATGCACAATGTTGGAATTAAAAATTGAAAATCTAAATTTTAATTATAAAATTTACAATGCACATGCAGTTGTAATATTTAGTTTCTTTTAATCAATTCAATTTCCTTGAATTTTTATTATCCTACACTCGAGCGAGAATGTTAATTAAATTTCATTAACAGAAACATCAATGAAAACAATCTCTGCTAATTCATTCATTAACATTCTAGAATTTTAATTAAATATCATTAACAGAAACATAAATGAAAACATGTTCTGCTAATTCATTCATTAACATTCTATGCTAAAATGTTAACATTTCTTACTGGCATAATCGTTGTAGTAAATAACGACAACAGCTGGGCAATCGTCAATAATATTGTGCAATATTCAATGGATATTGCACTTGTTGAGCAATACACACTTATCGATAACAAAATATCGGTTTAGCCACAAGAAAATATTTGTAATAAGAAGAAATGTCGAAAGAGCTGCTTTCATTAAATTAATTTTATCATATACTAATAATAATTAATATAAATAAACACAAACACCTTGGTTTATAAATCTCTCGAATTATTTGCTGTAATACTTCTGCAGCCATACAATTAATCTATCGCTAATTGTTGCACATTGCGTTGATACCATCACTAACGCACAACAGCTGTTTTTGTTTGTCCTCCCGGTTTTTTATTTTGCAGTGATATCATCATCGTGTACATATTTGTATATATTTTTTTAACAATTTTGAGTGCAATTCGACATACGTTGAGTTACTTTTATGCTTACCAATCTACTTAATAGCACTGCGTCTTTAGTTCTTAAACGCACTTTATCCAAAATGACCCGCGGAAGAACACTACAAAACGTTGTATCGGAATTGAATAAATTTGCGCCACTCAATTTGGCCGAGAAATGGGACAATGTTGGTCTCCTGATCGAACCTTATAAAGCAAGGTATTGTACAATGTTTCATATAATACTTTGTACTCGATATTTGTATAATATATGTATATAATTTATTTATCTTTAAGACAAATACGCAACATTCTGTTAACCAATGATTTGACGGAGAATGTCATGCAAGAAGCTGTCGATACAGGCACTGACCTAATTGTGTCTTATCATCCGCCAATATTTGCACCACTTAAACGCATTACACAAAAGTAAGTGAACATAAATTGATATGTTTGTAATATTGCTTGCAAGACAATTTGCTTTTCCTTCTGTAGAAACTGGAAGGAGCGCATCGTTTCCATTTGCTTGGCTGAGGGTATTGCCTTATACTCGCCGCACACAGCTTGGGATGCAGTTCCTGGCGGCGTGAACGATTGGCTTGCCTCTGCACTGCCGTGTGTTGATATGCAACCAATTCAGGTAAGAACATTTTGTGAAAATACCGGGGAAAGTGTTCATTTTATAGAATTATTAAA